>NW_027470647.1:0-34743 GCF_051020765.1 Lasioglossum baleicum | reverse complement strand
TCAGTGCATTTGAATGCAAATATGCGAAATTGGCACAGAAACTCCGATTCTGCAAGCACAATCACGATTTATGTGATATAATGGCAGATTCGACGATTCTTCGTTTCAGAAGTGTATTTCTGTGCGGAATCGCTGTTCCGCGTGATAGATCAGTGCATTTGAATGCAAATATGCGAAATTGGCACAGAAACTCCGATTCTGCAAGCACGATCACGATTTATGCGATATAATGTCAGATACGACGATTCTTCGTTTCAGAAGTGTATTTCTGTGCGGAATCGCTGTTCCGCGTGATAGATCAGTGCATTTGCATGCAACGAAGGGAAATTGGCACAGAAACTCCGATTCTGCAAGCACGATCACGATTTATGCGTTCTTATGTCAGATTCAGACGATCCTTCGTTTCAGAAGTGTATTTCTGTGCGGAATCGCTGTTCCGCGTGATAGATCAGTGCATTTGCATGCAACGAAGCGAAATTGGCACAGAAACTCCGATTCGGCAAGCACGATCACGATTTATTCGAGCTTACGTCAGATTCGACGATTCTTCGTTTCAGAAGTGTATTTCTGTGCGGAATCGCTGTTCCGCGTGATAGATCAGTGCATTTGCATGCAACGAAGGGAAATTGGCACAGAAACTCCGATTCTGCAAGCACGATCACGATTTATGCGATCTTATGTCAGATTCGACGATCCTTCGTTTCAGAAGTGTATTTCTGTGCGGAATCGCTGTTCCGCGTGATAGATCAGTGCATTTGCATGCAACGAAGCGAAATTGGCACAGAAACTCCGATTCGGCAAGCACGATCACGATTTATTCGAGCTTACGTCAGATTCGACGATTCTTCGTTTCAGAAGTGTATTTCTGTGCGGAGTCGCTGTTTCGCGTGCTAGATCAGTGCATTTGCATGCAAATATACGAAATTGGCACAGCAACTCCGATTCGGCAAGCACGATCACGATTTATTCGAGCTTACGTCAGATTCGACGATTCTTCGTTTCAGAAGTGTATTTCTGTGCGGAATCGCTGTTCCGCGTGATAGATCAGTGCATTTGCATGCAACGAAGGGAAATTGGCACAGACACTCCGATTCTGCAAGCACGATCACGATTTATGCGATCTTATGTCAGATTCGACGATCCTTCGTTTCAGAAGTGCATTTGTGTGCGGAATCGCTGTTTCGCGTGATAGATCAGTGAATTTGAATGCAAATATGCGAAATTGGCACAGAAACTTCGATCTGCAAGCACGATCACGATTTATGCGATCTTATGTCAGATTCGACGATTCTTCGTTTGAGAAGTGTATTTCTGTGCGGAATCGCTGTTCCGCGTGTTAGATCAGTGCATCAGCATGCAACGAAGGGAAATTGGCACAGGAACTCCGATTCTGCAAGCACGATCACGATTTATGCGATCTTATGTCAGATTCGACGATTCTTCGTTTGAGAAGTGTATTTCTGTGCGGAATCGCTGTTCCGCGTGATAGATCAGTGCATTTGCATGCAACGAAGGGAAATTGGCACAGAAACTCCGATTCGGCAAGCACGATCACGATTTATTCAAGCTTATGTCAGATTCGACGATTCTTCGTTTCAGAAGTGCATTTCTGTGCGGAATGGCTGTTTCGCGTGATAGGTCAGTGAATTTGAATGCAAATATGCGAAATGGGCACAGAAACTTCGATTCTGCAAGCACGATCACGATTTATGCGATCTTATGTCAGATTCGACGATTCTTCGTTTGAGAAGTGTATTTCTGTGCGGAATCGCTGTTCCGCGTGATAGATCAGTGCATCAGCATGCAACGAAGGGAAATTGGCACAGAAACTCCGATTCTGCAAGCACGATCACGATTTATGCGATCTTATGTCAGATTCGACGATTCTTCGTTTGAGAAGTGTATTTCTGTGCGGAATCGCTGTTCCGCGTGATAGATCAGTGCATTTGCATGCAACGAAGGGAAATTGGCACGGAAACTCCGATTCCTGCAAGCATGATCACGATTTATGCGATCTTGTGTCAGATTCGACGATTCTTCGTTTCAGGAAGTGTATTTCTGTGCGGAATCGCTGTTCGCGTGATAGATCAGTGCATTTGCATGCAACGAAAAGAAATTGGCACAGAAACTCCGATTCGGCAAGCACGATAGCACGATCTTATTCAAGCTTATGTCAGATTCGACGATTCTTCGTTTCAGAAGTGTATTTCTGTGCGGAATCGCTGTTTCGCGTGATAGATCAGTGCATTTGAATGCAAATATGCGAAATTGGCACAGAAACTCCGATTCTGCAAGCACAATCACGATTTATGTGATATAATGGCAGATTCGACGATTCTTCGTTTCAGAAGTGTATTTCTGTGCGGAATCGCTGTTTCGCGTGATAGATCAGTGCATTTGAATGCAAATATGCGAAATTGGCACAGAAACTCCGATTCTGCAAGCACGATCACGATTTATTGCGATATAATGTCAGATACGACGATTCTTCGTTTCAGAAGTGTATTTCTGTGCGGAATCGCTGTTTCGCGTGATAGATCAGTGCATTTGAATGCAAATATGCGAAATTGGCACAGAAACTCCGATTCTGCAAGCACAATCACGATTTATGTGATATAATGGCAGATTCGACGATTCTTCGTTTCAGAAGTGTATTTCTGTGCGGAATCGCTGTTTCGCGTGATAGATCAGTGCATTTGAATGCAAATATGCGAAATTGGCACAGAAACTCCGATTCTGCAAGCACAATCACGATTTATGTGATATAATGGCAGATTCGACGATTCTTCGTTTCAGAAGTGTATTTCTGTGCGGAATCGCTGTTCCGCGTGATAGATCAGTGCATTTGAATGCAAATATGCGAAATTGGCACAGAAACTCCGATTCTGCAAGCACGATCACGATTTATGCGATATAATGTCAGATACGACGATTCTTCGTTTCAGAAGTGTATTTCTGTGCGGAATCGCTGTTCCGCGTGATAGATCAGTGCATTTGCATGCAACGAAGGGAAATTGGCACAGAACTCCGATTCTGCAAGCACGATCACGATTTATGCGTTCTTATGTCAGATTCAGACGATCCTTCGTTTCAGAAGTGTATTTCTGTGCGGAATCGCTGTTCCGCGTGATAAGATCAGTGCATTTGCATGCAACGAAGCGAAATTGGCACAGAAACTCCGATTTGGCAAGCACGATCACGATTTATTCGAGCTTACGTCAGATTCGACGATTCTTCGTTTCAGAAGTGTATTTCTGTGCGGAATCGCTGTTCCGCGTGATAGATCAGTGCATTTGCATGCAACGAAGGGAAATTGGCACAGAAACTCCGATTCTGCAAGCACGATCACGATTTATGCGATCTTATGTCAGATTCGACGATCCTTCGTTTCAGAAGTGTATTTCTGTGCGGAATCGCTGTTCCGCGTGATAGATCAGTGCATTTGCATGCAACGAAGCGAAATTGGCACAGAAACTCCGATTCGGCAAGCACGATCACGATTTATTCGAGCTTACGTCAGATTCGACGATTCTTCGTTTCAGAAGTGTATTTCTGTGCGGAGTCGCTGTTTCGCGTGCTAGATCAGTGCATTTGCATGCAAATATACGAAATTGGCACAGCAACTCCGATTCGGCAAGCACGATCACGATTTATTCGAGCTTACGTCAGATTCGACGATTCTTCGTTTCAGAAGTGTATTTCTGTGCGGAATCGCTGTTCCGCGTGATAGATCAGTGCATTTGCATGCAACGAAGGGAAATTGGCACAGACACTCCGATTCTGCAAGCACGATCACGATTTATGCGATCTTATGTCAGATTCGACGATCCTTCGTTTCAGAAGTGCATTTGTGTGCGGAATCGCTGTTTCGCGTGATAGATCAGTGAATTTGAATGCAAATATGCGAAATTGGCACAGAAAACTTCGATTCTGCAAGCACGATCACGATTTATGCGATCTTATGTCAGATTCGACGATTCTTCGTTTGAGAAGTGTATTTCTGTGCGGAATCGCTGTTCCGCGTGTTAGATCAGTGCATCAGCATGCAACGAAGGGAAATTGGCACAGGAACTCCGATTCTGCAAGCACGATCACGATTTATGCGATCTTATGTCAGATTCGACGATTCTTCGTTTGAGAAGTGTATTTCTGTGCGGAATCGCTGTTCCGCGTGATAGATCAGTGCATTTGCATGCAACGAAGGGAAATTGGCACAGAAACTCCGATTCGGCAAGCACGATCACGATTTATTCAAGCTTATGTCAGATTCGACGATTCTTCGTTTCAGAAGTGCATTTCTGTGCGGAATGGCTGTTTCGCGTGATAGGTCAGTGAATTTGAATGCAAATATGCGAAATGGGCACAGAAACTTCGATTCTGCAAGCACGATCACGATTTATGCGATCTTATGTCAGATTCGACGATTCTTCGTTTGAGAAGTGTATTTCTGTGCGGAATCGCTGTTCCGCGTGATAGATCAGTGCATCAGCATGCAACGAAGGGAAATTGGCACAGAAACTCCGATTCTGCAAGCACGATCACGATTTATGCGATCTTATGTCAGATTCGACGATTCTTCGTTTGAGAAGTGTATTTCTGTGCGGAATCGCTGTTCCGCGTGATAGATCAGTGCATTTGCATGCAACGAAGGGAAATTGGCACGGAAACTCCGATTCTGCAAGCATGATCACGATTTATGCGATCTTGTGTCAGATTCGACGATTCTTCGTTTCAGAAGTGTATTTCTGTGCGGAATCGCTGTTCCGCGTGATAGATCAGTGCATTTGCATGCAACGAAAAGAAATTGGCACAGAAACTCCGATTCGGCAAGCACGATCACGATTTATTCAAGCTTATGTCAGATTCGACGATTCTTCGTTTCAGAAGTGTATTTCTGTGCGGAATCGCTGTTTCGCGTGATAGATCAGTGCATTTGAATGCAAATATGCGAAATTGGCACAGAAACTCCGATTCTGCAAGCACAATCACGATTTATGTGATATAATGGCAGATTCGACGATTCTTCGTTTCAGAAGTGTATTTCTGTGCGGAATCGCTGTTCCGCGTGATAGATCAGTGCATTTGCATGCAACGAAGGGAAATTGGCACAGAAACTCCGATTCTGCAAGCATGATCACGATTTATGCGATCTTATGTCAGATTCGACGATTCTTCGTATGAGAAGTGTATTTCTGTGCGGAATCGCTATTCCGCGTGATAGATCAGTGCATTTGCATGCAACGAAGGGAAATTGGCACAGAAACTCCGATTCTGCAAGCACGATCACGATTTATGCGATCTTATGTAAGATTCGACGATCCTTCGTTTCAGAAGTGTATTTCTTTGCGGAATCGCTGTTCCGCGTGATAGATCAGTGCATCTGCATGCAACGAAGGGAAATTGGCACAGAAACTCCGATTCTGCAAGCATGATCACGATTTATGCGATCTTGTGTCAGATTCGACGATTCTTCGTTTGAGAAGTGTATTTCTGTGCGGAATCGCTGTACCGCGTGATAGATCAGTGCATTTGCATGCAACGAAGGGAAATTGGCACAGAAACTCCGATTCGGCAAGCACGATCACGATTAATTCGAGCTTATGTCGGATTCGACGATTCTTCGTTTCAGAAGTGTATTTCTGTGCGGAATCGCTGTTTCGCATGCTAGATCAGTGCATTTGAATGCAAATATGCGAATTTGCAACAGAAACTCCGATTCTGCAAGCACGATCACGATTTATGCGATGTAATGGCAGATTCGACGATTCTTCGTTTCAGAAGTGTATTTCTGTGCGGAATCGCTGTTCCGCGTGATAGATCAGTGCATTGCATGCAACGAAGCGAAATTGGCACAGAAACTCCGATTCGGCAAGCACGATCACGATTTATTCGAGCTTACGTCAGATTCGACGATTCTTCGTTTCAGAAGTGTATTTCTGTGCGGAATCGCTGTTCCGCGTGATAGATCAGTGCATTTGCATGCAACGAAGGGAAATTGGCACAGACACTCCGATTCTGCAAGCACGATCACGATTTATGTGATATAATGGCAGATTCCGACGATTCTTCGTTTCAGAAGTGTATTTCTGTGCGGAATCGCTGTTTCGCGTGATAGATCAGTGCATTTGAATGCAAATATGCGAAATTGGCACAGAAACTCCGATTCTGCAAGCACAATCACGATTTATGTGATATAATGGCAGATTCGACGATTCTTCGTTTCAGAAGTGTATTTCTGTGCGGAATCGCTGTTCCGCGTGATAGATCAGTGCATTTGAATGCAAATATGCGAAATTGGCACAGAAACTCCGATTCTGCAAGCACGATCACGATTTATGCGATATAATGTCAGATACGACGATTCTTCGTTTCAGAAGTGTATTTCTGTGCGGAATCGCTGTTCCGCGTGATAGATCAGTGCATTTGCATGCAACGAAGGGAAATTGGCACAGAAACTCCGATTCTGCAAGCACGATCACGATTTATGCGTTCTTATGTCAGATTCAGACGATCCTTCGTTTCAGAAGTGTATTTCTGTGCGGAATCGCTGTTCCGCGTGATAGATCAGTGCATTTGCATGCAACGAAGCGAAATTGGCACAGAAACTCCGATTCGGCAAGCACGATCACGATTTATTCGAGCTTACGTCAGATTCGACGATTCTTCGTTTCAGAAGTGTATTTCTGTGCGGAATCGCTGTTCCGCGTGATAGATCAGTGCATTTGCATGCAACGAAGGGAAATTGGGCACAGAAACTCCGATTCTGCAAGCACGATCACGATTTATGCGATCTTATGTCAGATTCGACGATCCTTCGTTTCAGAAGTGTATTTCTGTGCGGAATCGCTGTTCCGCGTGATAGATCAGTGCATTTGCATGCAACGAAGCGAAATTGGCACAGAAACTCCGATTCGGCAAGCACGATCACGATTTATTCGAGCTTACGTCAGATTCGACGATTCTTCGTTTCAGAAGTGTATTTCTGTGCGGAGTCGCTGTTTCGCGTGCTAGATCAGTGCATTTGCATGCCAAATATACGAAATTGGCACAGCAACTCCGATTCGGCAAGCACGATCACGATTTATTCGAGCTTACGTCAGATTCGACGATTCTTCGTGTTCAGAAGTGTATTTCTGTGCGGAATCGCTGTTCCGCGTGATAGATCAGTGCATTTGCATGCAACGAAGGGAAATTGGCACAGACACTCCGATTCTGCAAGCACGATCACGATTTATGCGATCTTATGTCAGATTCGACGATCCTTCGTTTCAGAAGTGCATTTGTGTGCGGAATCGCTGTTTCGCGTGATAGATCAGTGAATTTGAATGCAAATATGCGAAATTGGCACAGAAACTTCGATTCTGCAAGCACGATCACGATTTATGCGATCTTATGTCAGATTCGACGATTCTTCGTTTGAGAAGTGTATTTCTGTGCGGAATCGCTGTTCCGCGTGTTAGATCAGTGCATCAGCATGCAACGAAGGGAAATTGGCACAGGAACTCCGATTCTGCAAAGCACGATCACGATTTATGCGATCTTATGTCAGATTCGACGATTCTTCGTTTGAGAAGTGTATTTCTGTGCGGAATCGCTGTTCCGCGTGATAGATCAGTGCATTTGCATGCAACGAAGGGAAATTGGCACAGAAACTCCGATTCGGCAAGCACGATCACGATTTATTCAAGCTTATGTCAGATTCGACGATTCTTCGTTTCAGAAGTGCATTTCTGTGCGGAATGGCTGTTTCGCGTGATAGGTCAGTGAATTTGAATGCAAATATGCGAAATGGGCACAGAAACTTCGATTCTGCAAGCACGATCACGATTTATGCGATCTTATGTCAGATTCGACGATTCTTCGTTTGAGAAGTGTATTTCTGTGCGGAATCGCTGTTCCGCGTGATAGATCAGTGCATCAGCATGCAACGAAGGGAAATTGGCACAGAAACTCCGATTCTGCAAGCACGATCACGATTTATGCGATCTTATGTCAGATTCGACGATTCTTCGTTTGAGAAGTGTATTTCTGTGCGGAATCGCTGTTCCGCGTGATAGATCAGTGCATTTGCATGCAACGAAGGGAAATTGGCACGGAAACTCCGATTCTGCAAGCATGATCACGATTTATGCGATCTTGTGTCAGATTCGACGATTCTTCGTTTCAGAAGTGTATTTCTGTGCGGAATCGCTGTTCCGCGTGATAGATCAGTGCATTTGCATGCAACGAAAAGAAATGGCACAGAAACTCCGATTCGGCAAGCACGATCACGATTTTATTCAAGCTTATGTCAGATTCGACGATTCTTCGTTTCAGAAGTGTATTTCTGTGCGGAATCGCTGTTTCGCGTGATAGATCAGTGCATTTGAATGCAAATATGCGAAATTGGCACAGAAACTCCGATTCTGCAAGCACAATCACGATTTATGTGATATAATGGCAGATTCGACGATTCTTCGTTTCAGAAGTGTATTTCTGTGCGGAATCGCTGTTCCGCGTGATAGATCAGTGCATTTGCATGCAACGAAGGGAAATTGGCACAGAAACTCCGATTCTGCAAGCATGATCACGATTTATGCGATCTTATGTCAGATTCGACGATTCTTCGTATGAGAAGTGTATTTCTGTGCGGAATCGCTATTCCGCGTGATAGATCAGTGCATTTGCATGCAACGAAGGGAAATTGGCACAGAAACTCCGATTCTGCAAGCACGATCACGATTTATGCGATCTTATGTAAGATTCGACGATCCTTCGTTTCAGAAGTGTATTTCTTTGCGGAATCGCTGTCCGCGTGATAGATCAGTGCATCTGCATGCAACGAAGGGAAATTGGCACAGAAACTCCGATTCTGCAAGCATGATCACGATTTATGCGATCTTGTGTCAGATTCGACGATTCTTCGTTTGAGAAGTGTATTTCTGTGCGGAATCGCTGTACCGCGTGATAGATCAGTGCATTTGCATGCAACGAAGGGAAATTGGCACAGAAACTCCGATTCGGCAAGCACGATCACGATTAATTCGAGCTTATGTCGGATTCGACGATTCTTCGTTTCAGAAGTGTATTTCTGTGCGGAATCGCTGTTTCGCATGCTAGATCAGTGCATTTGAATGCAAATATGCGAAATTGCAACAGAAACTCCGATTCTGCAAGCACGATCACGATTTATGCGATGTAATGGCAGATTCGACGATTCTTCGTTTCAGAAGTGTATTTCTGTGCGGAATCGCTGTTCCGCGTGATAGATCAGTGCATTTGCATGCAACGAAGCGAAATTGGCACAGAAACTCCGATTCGGCAAGCACGATCACGATTTATTCGAGCTTACGTCAGATTCGACGATTCTTCGTTTCAGAAGTGTATTTCTGTGCGGAATCGCTGTTCCGCGTGATAGATCAGTGCATTTGCATGCAACGAAGGGAAATTGGCACAGACACTCCGATTCTGCAAGCACGATCACGATTTATGCGATCTTATGTCAGATTCGACGATCCTTCGTTTCAGAAGTGCATTTGTGTGCGGAATCGCTGTTTCGCGTGATAGATCAGTGAATTTGAATGCAAATATGCGAAATTGGCACAGAAACTTCGATTCTGCAAGCACGATCACGATTTATGCGATCTTATGTCAGATTCGACGATTCTTCGTTTGAGAAGTGTATTTCTGTGCGGAATCGCTGTTCCGCGTGTTAGATCAGTGCATCAGCATGCAACGAAGGGAAATTGGCACAGAAACTCCGATTCTGCAAGCACGATCACGATTTATGCGATCTTATGTCAGATTCGACGATTCTTCGTTTGAGAAGTGTATTTCTGTGCGCAATCGCTGTTCCGCGTGATAGATCAGTGCATTTGCATGCAACGAAGGGAAATTGGCACAGAAACTCCGATTCGGCAAGCACGATCACGATTTATTCAAGCTTATGTCAGATTCGACGATTCTTCGTTTCAGAAGTGCATTTCTGTGCGGAATGGCTGTTTCGCGTGATAGGTCAGTGAATTTGAATGCAAATATGCGAAATGGGCACAGAAACTCCGATTCTGCAAGCACGATCACGATTTATGCGATCTTATGTCAGATTCGACGATTCTTCGTTTGAAAAGTGTATTTCTGTGCGGAATCGCTGTTCCGCGTGATAGATCAGTGCATTTGCATGCAACGAAGGGAAATTGGCACAGAAACTCCGATTCTGCAAGCACGATCACGATTTATACGATCTTATGTCAGATTCGACGATCCTTCGTTTCAGAAGTGTATTTCTGTGCGGAATCGCTGTTCCGCGTGATAGATCAGTGCATTTGCATGCAACGAAAAGAAATTGCACAGAAACTCCGATTCGGCAAGCACGATCACGATTTATTCAAGCTTATGTCAGATTCGACGATTCTTCGTTTCAGAAGTGTATTTCTGTGCGGGATATCGCTGTTTCGCGTGATAGATCAGTGCATTTGAATGCAAATATGCGAAATTGGCAAAGAAACTCCGATTCTGCAAGCACAATCACGATTTATGTGATATAATGGCAGATTCGACGATTCTTCGTTTCAGAAGTGTATTTCTGTGCGGAATCGCTGTTCCGCGTGATAGATCAGTGCATTTGCATGCAACGAAGGGAAATTGGCACAGAAACTCCGATTCTGCAAGCATGATCACGATTTATGCGATCTTATGTCAGATTCGACGATTCTTCGTTTGAGAAGTGTATTTCTGTGCGGAATCGCTATTCCGCGTGATAGATCAGTGCATTTGCATGCAACGAAGGGAAATTGGCACAGAAACTCCGATTCTGCAAGCACGATCACGATTTATGCGATCTTATGTCAGATTCGACGATCCTTCGTTTCAGAAGTGTATTTCTTTGCGGAATCGCTGTTCCGCGTGATAGATCAGTGCATTTGCATGCAACGAAGGGAAATTGGCACAGAAACTCCGATTCTGCAAGCACGATCACGATTTATGCGTTCTTATGTCAGATTCGACGATTCTTCGTTTGAGAAGTGTATTTCTGTGCGGAATCGCTGTTTCGCGTGCTAGATCAGTGCATTTGCATGCAACTATACGAAATTGGCACAGCAACTCCGATTCGGCAAGCACGATCACGATTTATTCGCGCTTACGTCAGATTCGACGATCCTTCGTTTCAGAAGTGTATTTCTGTGCGGAATCGCTGTTCCGCGTGATAGATCAGTGCATTTGCATGCAACGAAGCGAAATTGGCACAGAAACTCCGATTCGGCAAGCACGATCACGATTTATTCGAGCTTACGTCAGATTCGACGATTCTTCGTTTCAGAAGTGTATTTCTGTGCGGAATCGCTGTTTCGCGTGCTAGATCAGTGCATTTGCATGCAAATATACGAAATTGGCACAGCAACTCCGATTCGGCAAGCACGATCACGATTTATTCGAGCTTATGTCAGATTCGACGATTCTTCGTTTCAGAAGTGTATTTCTGTGCGGAATCGCTGTTTCGCGTGATAGATCAGTGCATTGAATGCAAATATGCGAAATTGCACAGAAACTCCGATTCTGCAAGCACGATCACGATTTATGCGATATAATGTCAGATACGACGATTCTTCGTTTCAGAAGTGTATTTCTGTGCGGAATCGCTGTTCCGCGTGATAGATCAGTGCATTTGCATGCAACGAAGGGAAATTGGCACAGAAACTCCGATTCTGCAAGCACGATCACGATTTATGCGTTCTTATGTCAGATTCAGACGATCCTTCGTTTCAGAAGTGTATTTCTGTGCGGAATCGCTGTTCCGCGTGATAGATCAGTGCATTTGCATGCAACGAAGCGAAATTGGCACAGAAACTCCGATTCGGCAAGCACGATCACGATTTATTCGAGCTTACGTCAGATTCGACGATTCTTCGTTTCAGAAGTGTATTTCTGTGCGGAATCGCTGTTCCGCGTGATAGATCAGTGCATTTGCATGCAACGAAGGGAAATTGGCACAGAAACTCCGATTCTGCAAGCACGATCACGATTTATGCGATCTTATGTCAGATTCGACGCTCCTTCGTTTCAGAAGTGTATTTCTGTGCGGAATCGCTGTTCCGCGTGATAGATCAGTGCATTTGCATGCAACGAAGCGAAATTGGCACAGAAACTCCGATTCGGCAAGCACGATCACGATTTATTCGAGCTTACGTCAGATTCGACGATTCTTCGTTTCAGAAGTGTATTTCTGTGCGGAGTCGCTGTTTCGCGTGCTAGATCAGTGCATTTGCATGCAAATATACGAAATTGGCACAGCAACTCCGATTCGGCAAGCACGATCACGATTTATTCGAGCTTATGTCAGATTCGACGATTCTTCGTTTCAGAAGTGTATTTCTGTGCGGAATCGCTGTTTCGCGTGATAGATCAGTGCATTTGAATGCAAATATGCGAAATTGGCACAGAAACTCCGATTCTGCAAGCACGATCACGATTTATGCGATATAATGTCAGATACGACGATTCTTCGTTTCAGAAGTGTATTTCTGTGCGGAATCGCTGTTCCGCGTGATAGATCAGTGCATTTGCATGCAACGAAGGGAAATTGGCACAGAAACTCCGATTCTGTAAGCACGATCACGATTTATGCGATCCTATGTCAGATTCGACGATCCTTCGTTTCAGAAGTGTATTTCTGTGCGGAATCGCTGTTCCGCGTGATAGATCAGTGCATTTGCATGCAACGAAGCGAAATTGGCACAGAAACTCCGATTCGGCAAGCACGATCACGATTTATTCGAGCTTTACGTCAGATTCGACGATTCTTCGTTTCAGAAGTGTATTTCTGTGCGGAATCGCTGTTTCGCGTGCTAGATCAGTGCATTTGCATGCAAATATACGAAATTGGCACAGCAACTCCGATTCGGCAAGCACGATCACGATTTATTCGAGCTTACGTCAGATTCGACGATTCTTCGTTTCAGAAGTGTATTTCTGTGCGGAATCGCTGTTCCGCGTGATAGATCAGTGCATTTGCATGCAACGAAGGGAACTTGGCACAGACACTCCGATTCTGCAAGCACGATCACGATTTATGCGATCTTATGTCAGATTCGACGATCCTTCGTTTCAGAAGTGCATTTGTGTGCGGAATCGCTGTTTCGCGTGATAGATCAGTGAATTTGAATGCAAATATGCGAAATTGGCACAGAAACTTCGATTCTGCAAGCACGATCACGATTTATGCGATCTTATGTCAGATTCGACGATTCTTCGTTTGAGAAGTGTATTTCTGTGCGGAATCGCTGTTCCGCGTGTTAGATCAGTGCATCAGCATGCAACGAAGGAAATTGGCACAGAAACTCCGATTCTGCAAGCACGATCACGATTTATGCGATCTTATGTCAGATTCGACGATTCTTCGTTTGAGAAGTGTATTTCTGTGCGGAATCGCTGTTCCGCGTGATAGAACAGTGCATTTGCATGCAACGAAGGGAAATTGGCACAGAAACTCCGATTCGGCAAGCACGATCACGATTTATTCAAGCTTATGTCAGATTCGACGATTCTTCGTTTCAGAAGTGCATTTCTGTGCGGAATGGCTGTTTCGCGTGATAGGTCAGTGAATTTGAATGCAAATATGCGAAATGGGCACAGAAACTTCGATTCTGCAAGCATGATCACGATTTATGCGATCTTGTGTCAGATTCGACGATTCTTCGTTTGAGAAGTGTATTTCTGTGCGGAATCGCTGTACCGCGTGATAGATCAGTGCATTTGCATGCAACGAAGGGAAATTGGCACAGAAACTCCGATTCGGCAAGCACGATCACGATTAATTCGAGCTTATGTCGGATTCGACGATTCTTCGTTTCAGAAGTGTATTTCTGTGCGGAATCGCTGTTTCGCATGCTAGATCAGTGCATTTGAATGCAAATATGCGAAATTGCAACAGAAACTCCGATTCTGCAAGCACGATCACGATTTATGCGATGTAATGGCAGATTCGACGATCTTCGTTTCAGAAGTGTATTTCTGTGCGGAATCGCTGTTCCGCGTGATAGATCAGTGCATTTGCATGCAACGAAGGGAAATTGGCACAGAAACTCCGATTCTGCAAGCACGATCACGATTTATGCGATCTTATGTCAGATTCGACGATCCTTCGTTTCAGAAGTGTATTTCTTTGCGGAATCGCTGTTCCGCGTGATAGATCAGTGCATCTGCATGCAACGAAGGGAAATTGGCACAGAAACTCCGATTCTGCAAGCATGATCACGATTTATGCGATCTTGTGTCAGATTCGACGATTCTTCGTTTGAGAAGTGTATTTCTGTGCGGAATCGCTGTACCGCGTGATAGATCAGTGCATTTGCATGCAACGAAGGGAAATTGGCACAGAAACTCCGATTCGGCAAGCACGATCACGATTAATTCGAGCTTATGTCGGATTCGACGATTCTTCGTTTCAGAAGTGTATTTTCTGTGCGGAATCGCTGTTTCGCATGCTAGATCAGTGCATTTGAATGCAAATATGCGAAATTGCAACAGAAACTCCGATTCTGCAAGCACGATCACGATTTATGCGATGTAATGGCAGATTCGACGATTCTTCGTTTCAGAAGTGTATTTCTGTGCGGAATCGCTGTTCCGCGTGATAGATCAGTGCATTTGCATGCAACGAAGCGAAATTGGCACAGAAACTCCGATTCGGCAAGCACGATCACGATTTATTCGAGCTTACGTCAGATTCGACGATTCTTCGTTTCAGAAGTGTATTTCTGTGCGGAATCGCTGTTCCGCGTGATAGATCAGTGCATTTGCATGCAACGAAGGGAAATTGGCACAGACACTCCGATTCTGCAAGCACGATCACGATTTATGCGATCTTATGTCAGATTCGACGATCCTTCGTTTCAGAAGTGCATTTCTGTGCGGAATGGCTGTTTCGCGTGATAGGTCAGTGAATTTGAATGCAAATATGCGAAATGGGCACAGAAACTTCGATTCTGCATGCACGATCACGATTTATGCGATCTTATGTCAGATTCGACGATTCTTCGTTTGAGAAGTGTATTTCTGTGCGGAATCGCTGTTCCGCGTGATAGATCAGTGCATCAGCATGCAACGAAGGGAAATTGGCACAGAAACTCCGATTCTGCAAGCACGATCACGATTTATGCGATCTTATGTCAGATTCGACGATTCTTCGTTTGAGAAGTGTATTTCTGTGCGGAATCGCTGTTCCGCGTGATAGATCAGTGCATTTGCATGCAACGAAGGCAAATTGGCACAGAAACTCCGATTCTGCAAGCACGATCACGATTTATACGATCTTATGTCAGATTCGACGATCCTTCGTTTCAGAAGTGTATTTCTGTGCGGAATCGCTGTTCCGCGTGATAGATCAGTGCATTTGCATGCAACGAAAAGAAATTGGCACAGAAACTCCGATTCGGCAAGCACGATCACGATTTATTCAAGCTTATGTCAGATTCGACGATTCTTCGTTTCAGAAGTGTATTTCTGTGCGGAATCGCTGTTTCGCGTGATAGATCAGTGCATTTGAATGCAAATATGCGAAATTGGCACAGAAACTCCGATTCTGCAAGCACAATCACGATTTATGTGATATAATGGCAGATTCGACGATTCTTCGTTTCAGAAGTGTATTTCTGTGCGGAATCGCTGTTCCGCGTGATAGATCAGTGCATTTGCATGCAACGAAGGGAAATTGGCACAGAAACTCCGATTCTGCAAGCATGATCACGATTTATGCGATCTTATGTCAGATTCGACGATTCTTCGTTTGAGAAGTGTATTTCTGTGCGGAATCGCTATTCCGCGTGATAGATCAGTGCATTTGCATGCAACGAAGGGAAATTGGCACAGAAACTCCGATTCTGCAAGCACGATCACGATTTATGCGATCTTATGTCAGATTCGACGATCCTTCGTTTCAGAAGTGTATTTCTTTGCGGAATCGCTGTTCCGCGTGATAGATCAGTGCATTTGCATGCAACGAAGGGAAATTGGCACAGAAACTCCGATTCTGCAAGCATGATCACGATTTATGCGATCTTGTGTCAGATTCGACGATTCTTCGTTTGAGAAGTGTATTTCTGTGCGGAATCGCTGTACCGCGTGATAGATCAGTGCATTTGCATGCAACGAAGGGAAATTGGCACAGAAACTCCGATTCGGCAAGCACGATCACGATTAATTCGAGCTTATGTCGGATTCGACGATTCTTCGTTTCAGAAGTGTATTTCTGTGCGGAATCGCTGTTTCGCATGCTGGATCAGTGCATTTGAATGCAAATATGCGAAATTGGCACAGAAACTCCGATTCTGCAAGCACGATCACGATTTATGCGATGTAATGGCAGATTCGACGATTCTTCGTTTCAGAAGTGTATTTCTGTGCGGAATCGCTGTTCCGCGTGATAGATCAGTGCATTTGCATGCAATGAAGCGAAATTGGCACAGAAACTCCGATTCGGCAAGCACGATCACGATTTATTCGAGCTTACGTCAGATTCGACGATTCTTCGTTTCAGAAGTGTATTTCTGTGCGGAATCGCTGTTTCGCGTGCTAGATCAGTGCATTTTGCATGCAAATATACGAAATTGGCACAGCAACTCCGATTCGGCAAGCACGATCACGATTTATTCGAGCTTATGTCAGATTCGACGATTCTTCGTTTCAGAAGTGTATTTCTGTGCGGAATCGCTGTTTCGCGTGATAGATCAGTGCATTTGAATGCAAATATGCGAAATTGCAACAGAAACTCCGATTCTGCAAGCACGATCACGATTTATGCGATGTAATGGCAGATTCGACGATTCTTCGTTTCAGAAGTGTATTTCTGTGCGGAATCGCTGTTCCGCGTGATAGATCAGTGCATTTGCATGCAACGAAGCGAAATTGGCACAGAAACTCCGATTCGGCAAGCACGATCACGATTTATTCGAGCTTACGTCAGATTCGACGATTCTTCGTTTCAGAAGTGTATTTCTGTGCGGAATCGCTGTTCCGCGTGATAGATCAGTGCATTTGCATGCAACGAAGGGAAATTGGCACAGACACTCCGATTCTGCAAGCACGATCACGATTTATGCGATCTTATGTCAGATTCGACGATCCTTCGTTTCAGAAGTGCATTTGTGTGCGGAATCGCTGTTTCGCGTGATAGATCAGTGAATTTGAATGCAAATATGCGAAATTGGCACAGAAACTTCGATTCTGCAAGCACGATCACGATTTATGCGATCTTATGTCAGATTCGACGATTCTTCGTTTGAGAAGTGTATTTCTGTGCGGAATCGCTGTTCCGCGTGTTAGATCAGTGCATCAGCATGCAACGAAGGGAAATTGGCACAGAAACTCCGATTCTGCAAGCACGATCACGATTTATGCGATCTTATGTCAGATTCGACGATTCTTCGTTTGAGAAGTGTATTTCTGTGCGGAAATCGCTGTTCCGCGTGATAGATCAGTGCATTTGCATGCAACGAAGGGAAATTGCACAGAAACTCCGATTCGGCAAGCACGATCACGATTTATTCAAGCTTATGTCAGATTCGACGATTCTTCGTTTCAGAAGTGCATTTCTGTGCGGAATGGCTGTTTCGCGTGATAGGTCAGTGAATTTGAATGCAAATATGCGAAATGGGCACAGGAACTTCGATTCTGCAAGCACGATCACGATTTATGCGATCTTATGTCAGATTCGACGATTCTTCGTTTGAGAAGTGTATTTCTGTGCGGAATCGCTGTTCCGCGTGATAGATCAGTGCATCAGCATGCAACGAAGGGAAATTGGCACAGAAACTCCGATTCTGCAAGCACGATCACGATTTATGCGATCTTATGTCAGATTCGACGATTCTTCGTTTGAGAAGTGTATTTCTGTGCGGAATCGCTGTTCCGCGTGATAGATCAGTGCATTTGCATGCAACGAAGGGAAATTGGCACAGAAACTCCGATTCTGCAAGCACGATCACGATTTATACGATCTTATGTCAGATTCGACGATCCTTCGTTTCAGAAGTGTATTTCTTTGCGGAATCGATGTTCCGCGTGATAGATCAGTGCATTTGCATGCAACGAAAAGAAATTGGCACAGAAACTCCGATTCGGCAAGCACGATCACGATTTATTCAAGCTTATGTCAGATTCGACGATTCTTCGTTTCAGAAGTGTATTTCTGTGCGGAATCGCTGTTTCGCGTGATAGATCAGTGCATTTGATTGCAAATATGCGAAATTGGCACAGAAACTCCGATCTGCAAGCACAATCACGATTTATGTGATATAATGGCAGATTCGACGATTCTTCGGTTTCAGAAGTGTATTTCTGTGCGGAATCGCTGTTCCGCGTGATAGATCAGTGCATTTGCATGCAACGAAGGGAAATTGGCACAGAAACTCCGATTCTGCAAGCATGATCACGATTTATGCGATCTTATGTCAGATTCGACGATTCTTCGTTTGAGAAGTGTATTTCTGTGCGGAATCGCTATTCCGCGTGATAGATCAGTGCATTTGCATGCAACGAAGGGAAATTGGCACAGAAACTACGATTCTGCAAGCACGATCACGATTTATGCGATCTTATGTCAGATTCGACGATCCTTCGTTTCAGAAGTGTATTTCTTTGCGGAATCGCTGTTCCGCGTGATAGATCAGTGCATTTGCATGCAACGAAGGGAAATTGGCACAGAAACTCCGATTCTGCAAGCATGATCACGATTTATGCGATCTTGTGTCAGATTCGACGATTCTTCGTTTGAGAAGTGTATTTCTGTGCGGAATCGCTGTACCGCGTGATAGATCAGTGCATTTGCATGCAACGAAGGGAAATTGGCACAGAAACTCCGATTCGGCAAGCACGATCACGATTAATTCGAGCTTATGTCGGATTCGACGATTCTTCGTTTCAGAAGTGTATTTCTGTGCGGAATCGCTGTTTCGCATGCTGGATCAGTGCATTTGAATGCAAATATGCGAAATTGGCACAGAAACTCCGATTCTGCAAGCACGATCACGATTTATGCGATGTAATGGCAGATTCGACGATTCTTCGTTTCAGAAGTGTATTTCTGTGCGGAATCGCTGTTCCGCGTGATAGATCAGTGCATTTGCATGCAATGAAGCGAAATTGGCACAGAAACTCCGATTCGGCAAGCACGATCACGATTTATTCGAGCTTACGTCAGATTCGACGATTCTTCGTTTCAGAAGTGTATTTCTGTGCGGAATCGCTGTTTCGCGTGCTAGATCAGTGCATTTGCATGCAAATATACGAAATTGGCACAGCAACTCCGATTCGGCAAGCACGATCACGATTTATTCGAGCTTATGTCAGATTCGACGATTCTTCGTTTCAGAAGTGTATTTCTGTGCGGAATCGCTGTTTCGCGTGATAGATCAGTGCATTTGAATGCAAATATGCGAAATTGGCACAGAAACTCCGATTCTGCAAGCACGATCACGATTTATGCAATATAATGTCAGATACGACGATTCTTCGTTTCAGAAGTGTATTTCTGTGCGGAATCGCTGTTCCGCGTGATAGATCAGTGCATTTGCATGCAACGAAGGGAAATTGGCACAGAAACTCCGATTCTGCAAGCACGATCACGATTTATGCGTTCTTATGTCAGATTCGACGATTCTTCGTTTGAGAAGTGTATTTCTGTGCGGAATCGCTGTTTCGCGTGCTAGATCAGTGCATTTGCATGCAACTATACGAAATTGGCACAGCAACTCCGATTCGGAAAGCACGATCACGATTTATTCGATCTTATGTCAGATTCGACGATCCTTCGTTTCAGAAGTGTATTTCTGTGCGGAATCGCTGTTCCGCGTGATAGATCAGTGCATTTGCATGCAACGAAGGGAAATTGGCACAGAAACTCCGATTCTGCAAGCACGATCACGATTTATGCGATCTTATGTCAGATTCGACGATCCTTCGTTTCAGAAGTGTATTTCTTTGCGGAATCGCTGTTCCGCGTGATAGATCAGTGCATCTGCATGCAACGAAGGGAAATTGGCACAGAAACTCCGATTCTGCAAGCACGATCACGATTTATGCGATCTTATGTCAGATTCGACGATCCTTCGTTTCAGAAGTGTAATTTCTTTGCGGAATCGCTGTTCCGCGTGATAGATCAGTGCATCTGCATGCAACGAAGGGAAATTGGCACAGAAACTCCGATTCTGCAAGCATGATCACGATTTATGCGATCTTGTGTCAGATTCGACGATTCTTCGTTTGAGAAGTGTATTTCTGAGCGGAATCGCTGTACCGCGTGATAGATCAGTGCATTTGCATGCAACGAAGGGAAATTGGCACAGAAACTCCGATTCGGCAAGCACGATCACGATTAATTCGAGCTTATGTCGGATTCGACGATTCTTCGTTTCAGAAGTGTATTTCTGTGCGGAATCGCTGTTTCGCATGCTAGATCAGTGCATTTGAATGCAAATATGCGAAATTGCAACAGAAACTCCGATTCTGCAAGCACGATCACGATTTATGCGATGTAATGGCAGATTCGACGATTCTTCGTTTCAGAAGTGTATTTCTGTGCGGAATCGCTGTTCCGCGTGATAGATCAGTGCATTTGCATGCAACGAAGGGAAATTGGCACAGACACTCCGATCCTGCAAGCACGATCACGATTTATGCGATCTTATGTCAGATTCGACGATCCTTCGTTTCAGAAGTGCATTTGTGTGCGGAATCGCTGTTTCGCGTGATAGATCAGTGAATTTGAATGCAAATATGCGAAATTGGCACAGAAACTTCGATTCTGCAAGCACGATCACGATTTATGCGATCTTATGTCAGATTCGACGATTCTTCGTTTGAGAAGTGTATTTCTGTGCGGAATCGCTGTTCCGCGTGTTAGATCAGTGCATCAGCATGCAACGAAGGGAAATTGGCACAGAAACTCCGATTCTGCAAGCACGATCACGATTTATGCGATCTTATGTCAGATTCGACGATTCTTCGTTTGAGAAGTGTATTTCTGTGCGGAATCGCTGTTCCGCGTGATAGATCAGGCATTTGCATGCAACGAAGGGAAATTGGCACAGAAACTCCGATTCGGCAAGCACGATCACGATTTATTCAAGCTTATGTCAGATTCGACGATTCTTCGTTTCAGAAGTGCATTTCTGTGCGGAATGGCTGTTTCGCGTGATAGGTCAGTGAATTTGAATGCAAATATGCGAAATGGGCACAGAAACTTCGATTCTGCAAGCACGATCACGATTTATGCGATCTTATGTCAGATTCGACGATTCTTCGTTTGAGAAGTGTATTTCTGTGCGGAATCGCTGTTCCGCGTGATAGATCAGTGCATTTGCATGCAACGAAGGGAAATTGGCACAGAAACTCCGATTCGGCAAGCACGATCACGATTTATTCAAGCTTATGTCAAATTCGACGATTCTTCGTTTCAGAAGTGCATTTCTGTGCGGAATGGCTGTTTCGCGTGATAGGTCAGTGAATTTGAATGCAAATATGCGAAATGGGCACAGAAACTTCGATTCTGCAAGCACGATCACGATTTATGCGATCTTATGTCAGATTCGACGATTCTTCGTTTGAGAAGTGTATTTCTGTGCGGAATCGCTGTTCCGCGTGATAGATCAGTGCATCAGCATGCAACGAAGGGAAATTGGCACAGAAACTCCGATTCTGCAAGCACGATCACGATTTATGCGATCTTATGTCAGATTCGACGATTCTTCGTTTGAGAAGTGTATTTCTGTGCGGAATCGCTGTTCCGCGTGATAGATCAGTGCATTTGCATGCAACGAAGGGAAATTGGCACAGAAACTCCGATTCTGCAAGCACGATCACGATTTATACGATCTTATGTCAGATTCGACGATCCTTCGTTTCAGAAGTGTATTTCTGTGCGGAATCGCTGTTCCGCGTGATAGATCAGTGCATTTGCATGCAACGAAGGGAAATTGGCACAGAAACTCCGATTCTGCAAGCATGATCACGATTTATGCGATCTTGTGTCAGATTCGACGATTCTTCGTTTGAGAAGTGTATTTCTGTGCGGAATCGCTGTACGCGTGATAGACCAGTGCATTTGCATGCAACGAAGGGAAATTGGCACAGAAACTCCGATTCGGCAAGCACGATCACGATTAATTCGAGCTTATGTCGGATTCGACGATTCTTCGTTTCAGAAGTGTATTTCTGTGCGGAATCGCTGTTTCGCATGCTGGATCAGTGCATTTGAATGCAAATATGCGAAATTGGCACAGAAACTCCGATTCTGCAAGCACGATCACGATTTATGCGATGTAATGGCAGATTCGACGATTCTTCGTTTCAGAAGTGTATTTCTGTGCGGAATCGCTGTTCCGCGTGATAGATCAGTGCATTTGCATGCAATGAAGCGAAATTGGCACAGAACTCCGATTCGGCAAGCACGATCACGATTTATTCGAGCTTACGTCAGATTCGACGATTCTTCGTTTCAGAAGTGTATTTCTGTGCGGAATCGCTGTTTCGCGTGCTAGATCAGTGCATTTGCATGCAAATATACGAAATTGGCACAGCAACTCCGATTCGGCAAGCACGATCACGATTTATTCGAGCTTATGTCAGATTCGACGATTCTTCGTTTCAGAAGTGTATTTCTGTGCGGAATCGCTGTTTCGCGTGATAGATCAGTGCATTTGAATGCAAATATGCGAAATTGGCACAGAAACTCCGATTCTGCAAGCACGATCACGATTTATGCAATATAATGTCAGATACGACGATTCTTCGTTTCAGAAGTGTATTTCTGTGCGGAATCGCTGTTCCGCGTGATAGATCAGTGCATTTGCATGCAACGAAGGGAAATTGGCACAGAAACTCCGATTCTGCAAGCACGATCACGATTTATGCGTTCTTATGTCAGATTCGACGATTCTTCGTTTGAGAAGTGTATTTCTGTGCGGAATCGCTGTTTCGCGTGCTAGATCAGTGCATTTGCATGCAACTATACGAAATTGGCACAGCAACTCCGATTCGGAAAGCACGATCACGATTTATTCGATCTTATGTCAGATTCGACGATCCTTCGTTTCAGAAGTGTATTTCTGTGCGGAATCGCTGTTCCGCGTGATAGATCAGTGCATTTGCATGCAACGAAGGGAAATTGGCACAGAAACTCCGATTCTGCAAGCACGATCACGATTTATGCGATCTTATGTCAGATTCGACGATCCTTCGTTTCAGAAGTGTATTTCTTTGCGGAATCGCTGTTCCGCGTGATAGATCAGTGCATCTGCATGCAACGAAGGGAAATTGGCACAGAAACTCCGATTCTGCAAGCACGATCACGATTTATGCGATCTTATGTCAGATTCGACGATCCTTCGTTTCAGAAGTGTATTTCTTTGCGGAATCGCTGTTCCGCGTGATAGATCAGTGCATCTGCATGCAACGAAGGGAAATTGGCACAGAAACTCCGATTCGGCAAGCACGATCACGATTAATTCGAGCTTATGTCGGATTCGACGATTCTTCGTTTCAGAAGTGTATTTCTGTGCGGAATCGCTGTTTCGCATGCTGGATCAGTGCATTTGAATGCAAATATGCGAAATTGGCACAGACTCCGATTCTGCAAGCACGATCACGATTTATGCGATGTAATGGCAGATTCGACGATTCTTCGTTTCAGAAGTGTATTTCTGTGCGGAATCGCTGTTCCGCGTGATAGATCAGTGCATTTGCATGCAATGAAGCGAAATTGGCACAGAAACTCCGATTCGGCAAGCACGATCACGATTTATGCGATCTTATGTCAGATTCGACGATCCTTCGTTTCAGAAGTGTATTTCTTTGCGGAATCGCTGTTCCGCGTGATAGATCAGTGCATCTGCATGCAACGAAGGGAAATTGGCACAGAAACTCCGATTCTGCAAGCACGATCACGATTTATGCGATCTTATGTCAGATTCGACGATCCTTCGTTTCAGAAGTGTATTTCTTTGCGGAATCGCTGTTCCGCGTGATAGATCAGTGCATCTGCATGCAACGAAGGGAAATTGTCACAGAAACTCCGATTCTGCAAGCATGATCACGATTTATGCGATCTTGTGTCAGATTCGACGATTCTTCGTTTGAGAAGTGTATTTCTGTGCGGAATCGCTGTACCGCGTGATAGATCAGTGCATTTGCATGCAACGAAGGGAAATTGGCACAGAAACTCCGATTCGGCAAGCACGATCACGATTAATTCGAGCTTATGTCGGATTCGACGATTCTTCGTTTCAGAAGTGTATTTCTGTGCGGAATCGCTGTTTCGCATGCTAGATCAGTGCATTTGAATGCAAATATGCGAAATTGCAACAGAAACTCCGATTCTGCAAGCACGATCACGATTTATGCGATGTAATGGCAGATTCGACGATTCTTCGTTTCAGAAGTGTATTTCTGTGCGGAATCGCTGTTCCGCGTGATAGATCAGTGCATTTGCATGCAACGAAGCGAAATTGGCACAGAAACTCCGATTCGGCAAGCACGATCACGATTTATTCGAGCTTACGTCAGATTCGACGATTCTTCGTTTCAGAAGTGTATTTCTGTGCGGAATCGCTGTTCCGCGTGATAGATCAGTGCATTTGCATGCAACGAAGGGAAATTGGCACAGACACTCCGATCCTGCAAGCACGATCACGATTTATGCGATCTTATGTCAGATTCGACGATCCTTCGTTTCAGAAGTGCATTTGTGTGCGGAATCGCTGTTTCGCGTGATAGATCAGTGAATTTGAATGCAAATATGCGAAATTGGCACAGAAACTTCGATTCTGCAAGCACGATCACGATTTATGCGATCTTATGTCAGATTCGACGATTCTTCGTTTGAGAAGTGTATTTCTGTGCGGAATCGCTGTTCCGCGTGTTAGATCAGTGCATCAGCATGCAACGAAGGGAAATTGGCACAGAAACTCCGATTCTGCAAGCACGATCACGATTTATGCGATCTTATGTCAGATTCGACGATTCTTCGTTTGAGAAGTGTATTTCTGTGCGGAATCGCTGTTCCGCGTGATAGATCAGTGCATTTGCATGCAACGAAGGGAAATTGGCACAGAAACTCCGATTCGGCAAGCACGATCACGATTTATTCAAGCTTATGTCAGATTCGACGATTCTTCGTTTCAGAAGTGCATTTCTGTGCGGAATGGCTGTTTCGCGTGATAGGTCAGTGAATTTGAATGCAAATATGCGAAATGGGCACAGAAACTTCGATTCTGCAAGCACGATCACGATTTATGCGATCTTATGTCAGATTCGACGATTCTTTGTTTGAGAAGTGTATTTCTGTGCGGAATCGCTGTTCCGCGTGATAGATCAGTGCATTTGCATGCAACGAAGGGAAATTGGCACAGAAACTCCGATTCTGCAAGCATGATCACGATTTATGCGATCTTATGTCAGATTCGACGATTCATCGTTTGAGAAGTGTATTCTGTGCGGAATCGCTATTCCGCGTGATAGATCAGTGCATTTGCATGCAACGAAGGGAAATTGGCACAGAAACTCCGATTCTGCAAGCACGATCACGATTTATGCGATCTTATGTCAGATTCGACGATCCTTCGTTTCAGAAGTGTATTTCTTTGCGGAATCGCTGTTCCGCGTGATAGATCAGTGCATTTGCATGCAACGAAGGGAAATTGGCACAGAAACTCCGATTCTGCAAGCATGATCACGATTTATGCGATCTTGTGTCAGATTCGACGATTCTTCGTTTGAGAAGTGTATTTCTGTGCGGAATCGCTGTACCGCGTGATAGATCAGTGCATTTGCATGCAACGAAGGGAAATTGGCACAGAAACTCCGATTCGGCAAGCACGATCACGATTAATTCGAGCTTATGTCGGATTCGACGATTCTTCGTTTCAGAAGTGTATTTCTGTGCGGAATCGCTGTTTCGCATGCTGGATCAGTGCATTTGAATGCAAATATGCGAAATTGGCACAGAAACTCCGATTCTGCAAGCACGATCACGATTTATGCGATGTAATGGCAGATTCGACGATTCTTCGTTTCAGAAGTGTATTTCTGTGCGGAATCGCTGTTCCGCGTGATAGATCAGTGCATTTGCATGCAATGAAGCGAAATTGGCACAGAAACTCCGATTCGGCAAGCACGATCACGATTTATTCGAGCTTACGTCAGATTCGACGATTCTTCGTTTCAGAAGTGTATTTCTGTGCGGAATCGCTGTTTCGCGTGCTAGATCAGTGCATTTGCATGCAAATATACGAAATTGGCACAGCAACTCCGATTCGGCAAGCACGATCACGATTTATTCGAGCTTATGTCAGATTCGACGATTCTTCGTTTCAGAAGTGTATTTCTGTGCGGAATCGCTGTTTCGCGTGATAGATCAGTGCATTTGAATGCAAATATGCGAAATTGGCACAGAAACTCCGATTCTGCAAGCACGATCACGATTTATGCAATATAATGTCAGATACGACGATTCTTCGTTTCAGAAGTGTATTTCTGTGCGGAATCGCTGTTCCGCGTGATAGATCAGTGCATTTGCATGCAACGAAGGGAAATTGGCACAGAAACTCCGATTCTGCAAGCACGATCACGATTTATGCGTTCTTATGTCAGATTCGACGATTCTTCGTTTGAGAAGTGTATTTCTGTGCGGAATCGCTGTTTCGCGTGCTAGATCAGTGCATTTGCATGCAACTATACGAAATTGGCACAGCAACTCCGATTCGGCAAGCACGATCACGATTTATTCGAGCTTACGTCAGATTCGACGATCCTTCGTTTCAGAAGTGTATTTCTGTGCGGAATCGCTGTTCCGCGTGATAGATCAGTGCATTTGCATGCAACGAAGCGAAATTGGCACAGAAACTCCGATTCGGCAAGCACGATCACGATTTATTCGAGCTTACGTCAGATTCGACGATTCTTCGTTTCAGAAGTGTATTTCTGTGCGGAATCGCTGTTTCGCGTGCTAGATCAGTGCATTTGCATGCAAATATACGAAATTGGCACAGCAACTCCGATTCGGCAAGCACGATCACGATTTATTCGAGCTTATGTCAGATTCGACGATTCTTCGTTTCAGAAGTGTATTTCTGTGCGGAATCGCTGTTTCGCGTGATAGATCAGTGCATTTGAATGCAAATATGCGAAATTGGCACAGAAACTCCGATTCTGCAAGCACGATCACGATTTATGCAATATAATGTCAGATACGACGATTCTTCGTTTCAGAAGTGTATTTCTGTGCGGAATCGCTGTTCCGCGTGATAGATCAGTGCATTTGCATGCAACGAAGGGAAATTGGCACAGAAACTCCGATTCTGCAAGCACGATCACGATTTATGCGTTCTTATGTCAGATTCGACGATTCTTCGTTTGAGAAGTGTATTTCTGTGCGGAATCGCTGTTTCGCGTGCTAGATCAGTGCATTTGCATGCAACTATACGAAATTGGCACAGCAACTCCGATTCGGCAAGCACGATCACGATTTATTCGAGCTTACGTCAGATTCGACGATCCTTCGTTTCAGAAGTGTATTTCTGTGCGGAATCGCTGTTCCGCGTGATAGATCAGTGCATTTGCATGCAACGAAGCGAAATTGGCACAGAAACTCCGATTCGGCAAGCACGATCACGATTTATTCGAGCTTACGTCAGATTCGACGATTCTTCGTTTCAGAAGTGTATTTCTGTGCGGAATCGCTGTTTCGCGTGCTAGATCAGTGCATTTGCATGCAAATATACGAAATTGGCCACAGCAACTCCGATTCGGCAAGCACGATCACGATTTATTCGAGCTTATGTCAGATTCGACGATTCTTCGTTTCAGAAGTGTATTTCTGTGCGGAATCGCTGTTTCGCGTGATAGATCAGTGCATTTGAATGCAAATATGCGAAATTGGCACAGAAACTCCGATTCTGCAAGCACGATCACGATTTATGCGATATAATGTCAGATACGACGATTCTTCGTTTCAGAAGTGTATTTCTGTGCGGAATCGCTGTTTCGCGTGCTAGATCAGTGCATTTGCATGCAACTATACGAAATTGGCACAGCAACTCCGATTCGGCAAGCACGATCACGATTTATTCGAGCTTACGTCAGATTCGACGATCCTTCGTTTCAGAAGTGTAATTCTGTGCGGAATCGCTGTTCCGCGTGATAGATCAGTGCATTTGCATGCAACGAAGCGAAATGGCACAGAAACTCCGATTCGGCAAGCACGATCACGATTTATTCGAGCTTACGTCAGATTCGACGATTCTTCGTTTCAGAAGTGTATTTCTGTGCGGAATCGCTGTTTCGCGTGCTAGATCAGTGCATTTGCATGCAAATATACGAAATTGGCACAGCAACTCCGATTCGGCAAGCACGATCACGATTTATTCGAGCTTATGTCAGATTCGACGATTCTTCGTTTCAGAAGTGTATTTCTGTGCGGAATCGCTGTTTCGCGTGATAGATCAGTGCATTTGAATGCAAATATGCGAAATTGGCACAGAAACTCCGATTCTGCAAGCACGATCACGATTTATGCAATATAATGTCAGATACGACGATTCTTCGTTTCAGAAGTGTATTTCTGTGCGGAATCGCTGTTCCGCGTGATAGATCAGTGCATTTGCATGCAACGAAGGGAAATTGGCACAGAAACTCCGATTCTGCAAGCACGATCACGATTTATGCGTTCTTATGTCAGATTCGACGATTCTTCGTTTGAGAAGTGTATTTCTGTGCGGAATCGCTGTTTCGCGTGCTAGATCAGTGCATTTGCATGCAACTATACGAAATTGGCACAGCAACTCCGATTCGGCAAGCACGATCACGATTTATTCGAGCTTACGTCAGATTCGACGATCCTTCGTTTCAGAAGTGTATTTCTGTGCGGAATCGCTGTTCCGCGTGATAGATCAGTGCATTTGCATGCAACGAAGCGAAATTGGCACAGAAACTCCGATTCGGCAAGCACGATCACGATTTATTCGAGCTTACGTCAGATTCGACGATTCTTCGTTTCAGAAGTGTATTTCTGTGCGGAATCGCTGTTTCGCGTGCTAGATCAGTGCATTTGAATGCAAATATGCGAAATTGCAACAGAAACTCCGATTCTGCAAGCACGATCACGATTTATGCGATGTAATGGCAGATTCGACGATTCTTCGTTTCAGAAGTGTATTTCTGTGCGGAATCGCTGTTCCGCGTGATAGATCAGTGCATTTGCATGCAACGAAGCGAAATTGGCACAGAAACTCCGATTCGGCAAGCACGATCACGATTTATTCGAGCTTACGTCAGATTCGACGATTCTTCGTTTCAGAAGTGTATTTCTGTGCGGAATCGCTGTTCCGCGTGATAGATCAGTGCATTTGCATGCAACGAAGGGAAATTGGCACAGACACTCCGATCCTGCAAGCACGATCACGATTTATGCGATCTTATGTCAGATTCGACGATCCTTCGTTTCAGAAGTGCATTTGTGTGCGGAATCGCTGTTTCGCGTGATAGATCAGTGAATTTGAATGCAAATATGCGAAATTGGCACAGAAACTTCGATTCTGCAAGCACGATCACGATTTATGCGATCTTATGTCAGATTCGACGATTCTTCGTTTGAGAAGTGTATTTCTGTGCGGAATCGCTGTTCCGCGTGTTAGATCAGTGCATCAGCATGCAACGAAGGGAAATTGGCACAGAAACTCCGATTCTGCAAGCACGATCACGATTTATGCGATCTTATGTCAGATTCGACGATTCTTCGTTTGAGAAGTGTATTTCTGTGCGGAATCGCTGTTCCGCGTGATAGATCAGTGCATTTGCATGCAACGAAGGGAAATTGGCACAGAAACTCCGATTCGGCAAGCACGATCACGATTTATTCAAGCTTATGTCAAATTCGACGATTCTTCGTTTCAGAAGTGCATTTCTGTGCGGAATGGCTGTTTCGCGTGATAGGTCAGTGAATTTGAATGCAAATATGCGAAATGGGCACAGAAACTTCGATTCTGCAAGCACGATCACGATTTATGCGATCTTATGTCAGATTCGACGATTCTTCGTTTGAGAAATGTATTTCTGTGCGGAATCGCTGTTCCGCGTGATAGATCAGTGCATCAGCATGCAACGAAGGGAAATTGGCACAGAAACTCCGATTCTGCAAGCACGATCACGATTTATGCGATCTTATGTCAGATTCGACGATTCTTCGTTTGAGAAGTGTATTTCTGTGCGGAATCGCTGTTCCGCGTGATAGATCAGTGCATTTGCATGCAACGAAGGGAAATTGGCACAGAAACTCCGATTCTGCAAGCACGATCACGATTTATACGATCTTATGTCAGATTCGACGATCCTTCGTTTCAGAAGTGTATTTCTGTGCGGAATCGCTGTTCCGCGTGATAGATCAGTGCATTTGCATGCAACGAAGGGAAATTGGCACAGAAACTCCGATTCTGCAAGCATGATCACGATTTATGCGATCTTGTGTCAGATTCGACGATTCTTCGTTTGAGAAGTGTATTTCTGTGCGGAATCGCTGTACCGCGTGATAGACCAGTGCATTTGCATGCAACGAAGGGAAATTGGCACAGAAACTCCGATTCGGCAAGCACGATCACGATTAATTCGAGCTTATGTCGGATTCGACGATTCTTCGTTTCAGAAGTGTATTTCTGTGCGGAATCGCTGTTTCGCATGCTGGATCAGTGCATTTGAATGCAAATATGCGAAATTGGCACAGAAACTCCGATTCTGCAAGCACGATCACGATTTATGCGATGTAATGGCAGATTCGACGATTCTTCGTTTCAGAAGTGTATTTCTGTGCGGAATCGCTGTTCCGCGTGATAGATCAGTGCATTTGCATGCAATGAAGCGAAATTGGCACAGAAACTCCGATTCGGCAAGCACGATCACGATTTATTCGAGCTTACGTCAGATTCGACGATTCTTCGTTTCAGAAGTGTATTTCTGTGCGGAATCGCTGTTTCGCGTGCTAGATCAGTGCATTTGCATGCAAATATACGAAATTGGCACAGCAACTCCGATTCGGCAAGCACGATCACGATTTATTCGAGCTTATGTCAGATTCGACGATTCTTCGTTTCAGAAGTGTATTTCTGTGCGGAATCGCTGTTTCGCGTGATAGATCAGTGCATTTGAATGCAAATATGCGAAATTGGCACAGAAACTCCGATTCTGCAAGCACGATCACGATTTATGCAATATAATGTCAGATACGACGATTCTTCGTTTCAGAAGTGTATTTCTGTGCGGAATCGCTGTTCCGCGTGATAGATCAGTGCATTTGCATGCAACGAAGGGAAATTGGCACAGAAACTCCGATTCTGCAAGCACGATCACGATTTATGCGTTCTTATGTCAGATTCGACGATTCTTCGTTTGAGAAGTGTATTTCTGTGCGGAATCGCTGTTTCGCGTGCTAGATCAGTGCATTTGCATGCAACTATACGAAATTGGCACAGCAACTCCGATTCGGAAAGCACGATCACGATTTATTCGATCTTATGTCAGATTCGACGATCCTTCGTTTCAGAAGTGTATTTCTGTGCGGAATCGCTGTTCCGCGTGATAGATCAGTGCATTTGCATGCAACGAAGGGAAATTGGCACAGAAACTCCGATTCTGCAAGCACGATCACGATTTATGCGATCTTATGTCAGATTCGACGATCCTTCGTTTCAGAAGTGTATTTCTTTGCGGAATCGCTGTTCCGCGTGATAGATCAGTGCATCTGCATGCAACGAAGGGAAATTGGCACAGAAACTCCGATTCTGCAAGCACGATCACGATTTATGCGATCTTATGTCAGATTCGACGATCCTTCGTTTCAGAAGTGTATTTCTTTGCGGAATCGCTGTTCCGCGTGATAGATCAGTGCATCTGCATGCAACGAAGGGAAATTGGCACAGAAACTCCGATTCGGCAAGCACGATCACGATTAATTCGAGCTTATGTCGGATTCGACGATTCTTCGTTTCAGAAGTGTATTTCTGTGCGGAATCGCTGTTTCGCATGCTGGATCAGTGCATTTGAATGCAAATATGCGAAATTGGCACAGAAACTCCGATTCTGCAAGCACGATCACGATTTATGCGATCTTATGTCAGATTCGACGATCCTTCGTTTCAGAAGTGTATTTCTTTGCGGAATCGCTGTTCCGCGTGATAGATCAGTGCATCTGCATGCAACGAAGGGAAATTGGCACAGAAACTCCGATTCTGCAAGCACAATCACGATTTATGTGATATAATGGCAGATTCGACGATTCTTCGTTTCAGAAGTGTATTTCTGTGCGGAATCGCTGTTCCGCGTGATAGATCAGTGCATTTGCATGCAACGAAGGGAAATTGGCACAGAAACTCCGATTCTGCAAGCACGATCACGATTTATGCGATCTTATGTCAGATTCGACGATCCTTCGTTTCAGAAGTGTATTTCTTTGCGGAATCGCTGTTCCGCGTGATAGATCAGTGCATCTGCATGCAACGAAGGGAAATTGGCACAGAAACTCCGATTCTGCAAGCACGATCACGATTTATGCGATCTTATGTCAGATTCGACGATCCTTCGTTTCAGAAGTGTATTTCTTTGCGGAATCGCTGTTCCGCGTGATAGATCAGTGCATCTGCATGCAACGAAGGGAAATTGGCACAGAAACTCCGATTCTGCAAGCATGATCACGATTTATGCGATCTTGTGTCAGATTCGACGATTCTTCGTTTGAGAAGTGTATTTCTGTGCGGAATCGCTGTACCGCGTGATAGATCAGTGCATTTGCATGCAACGAAGGGAAATTGGCACAGAAACTCCGATTCGGCAAGCACGATCACGATTAATTCGAGCTTATGTCGGATTCGACGATTCTTCGTTTCAGAAGTGTATTTCTGTGCGGAATCGCTGTTTCGCATGCTAGATCAGTGCATTTGAATGCAAATATGCGAAATTGCAACAGAAACTCCGATTCTGCAAGCACGATCACGATTTATGCGATGTAATGGCAGATTCGACGATTCTTCGTTTCAGAAGTGTATTTCTGTGCGGAATCGCTGTTCCGCGTGATAGATCAGTGCATTTGCATGCAACGAAGCGAAATTGGCACAGAAACTCCGATTCTGCAAGCACGATCACGATTTATTCGAGCTTACGTCAGATTCGACGATTCTTCGTTTCAGAAGTGTATTTCTGTGCGGAATCGCTGTTCCGCGTGATAGATCAGTGCATTTGCATGCAACGAAGGAAAATTGGCATAGACACTCCGATTCTGCAAGCACGATCACGATTTATGCGATCTTATGTCAGATTCGACGATCCTTCGTTTCAGAAGTGCATTTGTGTGCGGAATCGCTGTTTGGCGTGATAGATCAGTGAATTTGAATGCAAATATGCGAAATTGGCACAGAAACTTCGATTCTGCAAGCACGATCACGATTTATGCGATCTTATGTCAGATTCGACGATTCTTCGTTTGAGAAGTGTATTTCTGTGCGGAATCGCTGTTCCGCGTGTTAGATCAGTGCATCAGCATGCAACGAAGGGAAATTGGCACAGAAACTCCGATTCTGCAAGCACGATCACGATTTATGCAATCTTATGTCAGATTCGACGATTCTTCGTTTGAGAAGTGTATTTCTGTGCGGAATCGCTGTTCCGCGTGATAGATCAGTGCATTTGCATGCAACGAAGGGAAATTGGCACAGAAACTCCGATTCGGCAAGCACGATCACGATTTATTCAAGCTTATGTCAGATTCGACGATTCTTCGTTTCAGAAGTGCATTTCTGTGCGGAATGGCTGTTTCGCGTGATAGGTCAGTGAATTTGAATGCAAATATGCGAAATGGGCACAGAAACTTCGATTCTGCAAGCACGATCACGATTTATGCGATCTTATGTCAGATTCGACGATTCTTCGTTTGAGAAGTGTATTTCTGTGCGGAATCGCTGTTCCGCGTGATAGATCAGTGCATCAGCATGCAACGAAGGGAAATTGGCACAGAAACTCCGATTCTGCAAGCACGATCACGATTTATGCGATCTTATGTCAGATTCGACGATTCTTCGTTTGAGAAGTGTATTTCTGTGCGGAATCGCTGTTCCGCGTGATAGATCAGTGCATTTGCATGCAACGAAGGGAAATTGGCACAGAAACTCCGATTCTGCAAGCACGATCACGATTTATACGATCTTATGTCAGATTCGACGATCCTTCGTTTCAGAAGTGTATTTCTGTGCGGAATCGCTGTTCCGCGTGATAGATCAGTGCATTTGCATGCAACGAAAAGAAATTGGCACAGAAACTCCGATTCGGCAAGCACGATCACGATTCATTCAAGCTTATGTCAGATTCGACGATTCTTCGTTTCAGAAGTGTATTTCTGTGCGGAATCGCTGTTTCGCGTGATAGATCAGTGCATTTGAATGCAAATATGCGAAATTGGCACAGAAACTCCGATTCTGCAAGCACAATCACGATTTATGTGATATAATGGCAGATTCGACGATTCTTCGTTTCAGAAGTGTATTTCTGTGCGGAATCGCTGTTCCGCGTGATAGATCAGTGCATTTGCATGCAACGAAGGGAAATTGGCACAGAAACTCCGATTCTGCAAGCACGATCACGATTTATGCGATCTTATGTCAGATTCGACGATCCTTCGTTTCAGAAGTGTATTTCTGTGCGGAATCGCTATTCCGCGTGATAGATCAGTGCATTTGCATGCAA
>NW_027470646.1:0-34754 GCF_051020765.1 Lasioglossum baleicum | reverse complement strand
GTTAAACATATCTTTTAGTTCAAAAAATTTCACTCGCGTCGTTATTTCTAATTATTTTCTATTTACTTTACCTTATCGTTAACTTTCTTTAACACAGACATTACGTCTAGGTTTTTTCCAAATTTCCAAGTCTTTCAAAAATCATTCCGTACATTTTCGAAAAACATTTCTAATAATAATTTCTTCTAAATATATGGACTGTTATTTAAAAAGTGCTGCAAGTCCATTTTCTTTGGTTTCGAGAAAATTGAATGTTATCAGATCTGAAAATTAAAAATGTAGGTTAATTATGCGAAGTCTGGGAACGTTTGTACTAATTTATCAATATGTAATTTGATTATATAAATTTCTTTTAGGCGAATTTAACTAAATAATATACAATTTCCAGGCTGCAAATTAACTTACACCACTTTCTTAATTAGTCAATTGTAAATATCGTTTAATTTCAATTTGAAATAACCAATATCGCTTAAAATATATCTCGTATTGATCCAATTTTGTTTATAAATAATAACAAGGAATAAAATAGGATTGGCTTTTTTTATTTTGAACGTTAATTGTATTTATATATCGTTAAATTTAACGCAAGATATTGGTGTTATTAATTATTTATGCTCTTCGTGTGGCAGTGTTTTGAAATATTCATGCACAGGAGGTATATAAGGTAATATCTGCTTCATATCCTTATATTTTTCGTATGTAATAGGCTTAGCATCGTGATACAAAAGCGCCAGGGTAATTTTTTCAAATTTTGGCGGTCTTCTCCGACATGTAGGTGATAAATTTAGAGTCTTAAATTCTGTGTCCTCCATTGATGTTTTATATAAAATAGTATACGGTGCAGTTTTGCAAAATCTCATCCAACATATTTGCAACCAATTTACTTTTTCTCCATTAGTGTTTCTTCTTATCTGTTTCTTAATTGCGTTTTGTAGATTTTTCGTTGAAACGAAATTCTCTCGTTTCATTTCGTGTAAAATAAATTTATTATGTTTACCTAAAATAGTAACTTTTTTAATCAATGGTTACGCAATTTCTTTTACCGGCCAATTTTAAATCGAACAAAGCATTGGCATTTTTTAAGATATTAAATACTAACTAGTTATAAACAAAAAGTTTGCGCTAAATTAAGCATAAATACGTCATACCTCTTTTTTTCTTTTTTAAATGATTTACACCACTTTCTAAATAAGCGGCCCATTTAATGCAAACAACTGAAATCACCATATTTTGATAGAACTCGGTATGAAAGTTACGATATTCACAGTAAATAACGAACACGCGAATCTCTAAATATACAGTTTCTGTTAAATCATAAACAGTTCCGTTAAATCCAGTGGTTAAAATAAAAATAAGATTCCAAATTTCACCCTAGAATATCGTACAATTTTCGAATAGAATCACAATGTTCCTTTACTAATTGATCCCGAACCTAGAATAAACCGTACATTTGGCGAGGTTGTTGCAAACCATTACGGGGCTGAAATTCAACTATTAATTCCCCGATTAAACTAGCAGCTCGATCAAATAAACTCGCCTCGCGTTACCGCTAACAAGATTTCCGAGTTGGCCGGGAGTAAATTCGATTAAAAGAATAGCCGAAAAAATACCGAAATCGCATTTCCAGCGAAATAAAGTCCAAACGATTCGATTCGAGGTAACCTGGAAGGAAATCTGCTGAACAAACCTTATCCAAAATTCTCACAAGTGTCTCTGACCGTTCTACGACCTTTCTGGTCGAACTGTTCGGTGAAAATTCGTCTGGAATTTTATCCACGTCCATTTCCTGGACTCGGATGTTATCGGGAACGAGCGTTGGACGTTGGTTTCCAAGGCAGGTTGCATAAAAGTTTCCACGAAAGGCAGGAGGAATCGTCCTGCGGTTTATACGCAGCCGTTCGCATAAACGGCCAGAAATTTTCCAGGACTACGTGTCGATACGGGTGTAAAATTTTCCGAGACTGACGGCAGAGTACACAGAAGCAAAGGTAATGGCGATCGAGGTATAAAACTGCATCGAACGTACCAACGTGCTTCTCTCTTTTCCTTTCTCCGCTTCAACAACGCGTCGCGCGTTGTTTTATTAAGCCGGGAATGGGCTGAGAACGGTGTTATAATTTTACGAAAAGTCCGTTTTATCTGACGATAAAAGGAAAAAGTCGATTGGGTGTATTTGAAGATTCGAATTTTTATACCGAGCTTTTTGTAGATGTAAAAAGGTATTTGTATAGGTGATTGTGAAAGAGAGATGGTTTCGTAAATGATAAAGGTTGATATGGGAATATTTGAAACTTAAAATTAAACTAATATTAATTATTAACCGTTAACACTCGAAGAATTTTTCGCGATGAAGAAGAAACTTTTCTTATGTTTAATTTTATTGAAAGAAATTTACAGATTCCCAGAAATTAAGTAATCGTTATAGTACGAAGGAGATGAATAATTTATAAACAATTATATTCTGATCTGAAGGAAAGAAAGAATAAATTTTATCAAGAGAAATTCATATATTCCCAAAAATTATAAAAATAAAATATCTGAGTCGAGTGATTTTCACCCCTTTGATAGTTCCAGTGTTAAAATACAAATCTCGTAATAAATATATACAAAAATACTTAAAAAATCACCTTATATATTCCCAAAAATTATAAAATAAAATATCTGTAACAACTCATTTTCACTCCTTTGCCAGTTCCAATATTAAAATTTCTCTTAAATTATGAATCCATCTAACCTTCCAATTTCTCAAAATCACAATTTAATTAATATATAAAATTTAAGATAATATAACAATGTGCAAAACATCGAAATTCATCTAACCTTCCAATTTCTCAAAATCATAATTCTAACCCTTTGCACTCGAAGAATTTTTGGCTACGAAGAAGAAGCTTTTCTTACGTTTCTATAAGCTCGGTGATACCCCATATGTGAAAATATGCAAAGAAAATTATACGTTTGCCTTTGGAACGAACGGAAGTATTTTATTTCGATATTTCGCGTGTAGTTATTTTTAATATAGCGTAGAAAACCAAAGGTGGGTTTTCTTTCGCCTTGGTTTACAGAAAGAATCGAAGACACAACGAGAACGGTTAAAGGAACTAATAGAACTCGCGAAATTTCACTCTTTAACGAGTGGGAAGACAAAAAACGCTTCTTCGAATTTGACGACGATATTCTCGGATCTCTCGAATCTCTCTAGTCTCTCAAATCTCGCAAAAGTCTCTGCGTATACCGTCGAAGATCTCTCTTTTAAAGCTTTCGTCGATTCGCGCTTCGTCCCCCTGTAAAGCTCGCGAAACTCAACGTTTGATTTGGAAAAAACAACATTTGTCTATCGGTAACTTTGACGTTATCCTGTAATCCTACTTTCCTAAAATTAAGCTTCCTACGATAGTTATTATCGCTTATTCGAATTCAAGCTATGGCATTAAAACGAATAGTGAATGAGAGTCACCTCTCGAGTGCAAAACGTTAATAGTGACGCGGAAATGCTTGTCATTCTATTTCCTTATATTTTCGTTAAGTGAATTAAACGATTTGATATTTTCGACGTGTTTTAGGGGTACTGGAAAGGTTAGTGTCAACTTTTTTAAGATTGGGGATATATTTCACACTTTTAAAGGTGACTTTTGTACAGATAGTTGAGATTCTGTAATATTTTCTTATTCTTATATTTGTATTTTATCACACGAGTCTTATAGTTACATTTACAATTATCAAGGAGTTATATAAATATACGAGGAGAGTTGGAAAATTATTGTATTTATAATATATATACTATAAATATGTGGTATCGATGGACGAAGAAAATATTAATGAAAAATACTATTAATTATAACAGAGGAAGGTTTGATTCATCTTTTGTTACTCGTGACAACCTTAAAACGATTTTTCACTTAACTCTAACGCCACCATAGCGTTAATTCCATATCTTCAGTAATAATACCGTAAAGATGAAAAATGATTATTATACGTAAAACGAAATAAATTTATTCTGTGAGAAAGAGGAGGTGAATAAGATGAAATTACTATATAACGGATATTCAACAGAAAGTTGCTAAAGGGATATTATTATGAGGGATTAACGTGTTTTCTTGTACGTTTTGAACGTGTGAGTCAAGTGAGAATCGTTCGCAGTAAATAGATTCAGGTAGAATGGCGAGATTAAAGGATTACGCCATTTTCATTCCGTGCTAAATTCAATATCCCACGTTACTATCTGAGATATTAAAGCGAAATTCTATCAAGAATCTATTACGCGAAACGTAAATCTACTTAAAAAAATCGTAGAATCCGAATTATCATTAAAAATGTCTTAAAAAATCAATAATCTTCTAATATCGTTTCGAACAGAAGTTTCTGCGAGAAATTAATTTCTTCGAATGTTTATGACGATATATTCTATGGAAATTCGTACGAAAGTTCTGTTATCTCAGTTCCTCGAGGAAACTTTGAAATACCATCTTCAAGCGAATAATTCACTGACCAGAACATTTCGAAGACATAAAGAATAACGTATCGAGTTGTCGAGAAAATTCGTATCAAAACATAAGGAGACTCCGAAATCATATGTCTTGCCCAGGACGCCACGGAATTATTTTTATTATACATAGTATTTAATGGCAAAATAATAACGAATCGATGTTAGAAGGCAATATTTTTATCAAATGGAGCGTTTCTCTTACTGGTGGTCACGGGTGACCACCGTGGCGCCTTAGTAACGGTTCGACGAAGATTACGGCACGAATTGCAAAAAAAAAGAAGGACGAGCGTACCTGGAACGAAAATTTTGCAGGGAATGTTAGAAAAAAATTCCAAACTATTTGGGTGAAAAATTGCTAAAAATAAGACCAAGAAGGTGACCACTTATTGTCCGGATTGTATTGGTGCGTCGCATTTATGTTTGGAGTGCTTTAACAAAGTGCGCCGTTAGATGCAAGATTTATTCTAACATTTTGTTATTCTTTATTGTTCTAATAAAAAATTTTAATCGTTCGATAGGGCACATTTTATTTCAATGTATCTTCTATACAACGGCCATATTCAAACACGCTAACTCTCGATTTTCATTTAGTTTTTTACAATTGTAAAAAGTTGAAAGGCTCCGGGCACCCATGAGCACCATGGCGTCACGGAGAAACCGGTCATATATGACCACCATGGCAGTCAAAGTGTTAACACTAAATGTACCGATCTTTTGCACCTACTTTGAATGTAATTACCGGTAGATAAAAAATTTTCGTTATGAAAATAAACTAGGAGAAAAGGAAAAGCGAGGAATTGAATAATCGGATGATATAAGAATTTTAAAAAAGTTAAATAAGCGAAAGAATTTTCAACTTTTATATTATATACTCTCTTTCTCTATAAAGAAATTCATTTTCTGAAATACCATTTTCAAAAAAAACTGTCGATATTATTAAGTATTGTTTTATTAATTATATTATGGTAATAATATTATAGTAATATTATTAAGTATTATTTTATTAATTATATTATAGTAATTACTACTAAACTACTAGTATACTGTGTTACTAAAGATAGTAATTACTACTATATTAGTAAGTATTAAGGGTGGCAATTATTTTCCCTGTTTGATATCGAACGTGGGAAATTAATCAAATCTATGCGATCTGCGCGAGTGGAAACGCTTCTAAACGCTTCTGCGCTTTGTCACTCAGCTCTGAAATCTATTTCCCCGTAATGCAATAACCGAAGCTCTGATTTAAGCCCTTGACACCTTAAGGTCTGAACAAACGGCGTTTCCGTTGCTACGTGACATGGAATGAAGAAAAGTGACGGTTCGATGACCACGCTGTTTCAACCCCATTTCGTGAACTCGGGTTAACATCTACAATTTTCTCGCTAATTTTCCGACTGGCCCCGTTTCTGTATAGATGAAAAATCGATTCGACGCAGAGACCTGAATTAAATTTTGTATGAATTTCAAATTGATTACTTCCGAAGAAAATTCAAACTGTTATGCAGTGGAATAGATATATCGTATGAATTTTTTAAATTATTATAGCAGAAAAGAAGATACGAATTATTTTTGAAAAATTCATTTGATGCAGACAACTAAATTAAATTTTGTATGAATTTGAAATTGATTACTTCCGAAGAAAATTCAAACTGTTATGCAGTGGAATAGATATATCGTATGAATTTTTTAAATTATTATAGCAGAAATGAACATTCGAATTATTTTTGAAAAATCCATTTGATGCAGACTCATAAATTATATTTTGTACGAATTTGAAATTGTTTATTACTGATAAAAAGCAAACTGTTATAAATCGGAGAAGAAATATTCTATGAATTTTAAAAATTATTATAGCAGAAAAGAACATTGGAATTATTTTTGAAAAATCCATTTGATGCAGAGACCTAAATTAAATTTTGTATGAATTTGAAAGTGTTTATTTCTGAAGAAAATGAAAAAATGTTATTTTCTCGACTGGTCCCGTTTTTGCATAGTTGAAAAATTCATTTGTCGCGAAAATCGGAATATAAAGATACAATTAAATTTTGTACGAATTTGAAATTGTTTATTCCCAAAGAAAATGCAGAAAATGCAAATTCTGTAACTGAAAGAAATATTATATAAGATATTTTAAGTATTATAGAATGAACGTCTTTATTTTTCGAAGGCGGTAACTGGATTTTCAGAGAAAGGGGGTTAGTATAGTTTAAATATATACTACTCAAGAAACTCATATATGTTTGGTTTCTTTGAGTCTCTTGAGTTTCTTCAACTGCAAAATTTAAACGAAACAATAAACGATAAAATAACGATAAAATCAAAGAAACGCAAGATATATATGATTTCATTGTTATTTCATCGTTTATTGTTTCGTTTAAATTTTGAACAGTTGAAGACACTCAAGAAACTCAAGGAATCCAAAAATATATGAAATCATTGATCTTTGGTTTCTATGATTTCATTGTTGTTTATCGTTTATTATTCGTTTAAATTTTACAGTTTCGGAAACTCAATAAAAACATATATCTCTAGCTTCTTTGATTTCATTGTTGTTTTATTGTTTATTATTGCTTTTAAATGTTACAGTTGTAGAAACTCAAAATAATAAAAAATACATGAAATCATATATCTCTGGTTTCTTCATTTTCATTGTTGTTTTATCATTTATTATTTCGTTTAAATTTTACATTTGAAGAAACTCAATAAAAACAAAAAATATGAAATCATATATCTCTAGTTTCTTTGATTTCATTGTTGTTTTATCGATTATAGTTTTTTTTAAATTTTACTGTTGAAGAAACAAAAAATTCAAAAATACATGAAATCATATATCTCTACCTTCTTTGATTTCATTGTTGTTTTATTGTTTATTACTTCTTTTAAATGTTACAGTTGTAGAAACTCAAAATGATAAAAAATACATGAAATTATATAGCTCTGGTTTCTTTAATTTCATTGTTGTTTTATCATTTATTATTTCGTTTAAATTTTACATTTGAAGAAACTCAATAAAAACAAAAATATGAAATCATATATCTCTAGTTTCTTTGATTTAATTGTTGTTTTATCGATTATAGTATTTTTTAAATTTTACTGTTGAAGAAACAAAAAATTCAAAAATACATGAAACTATATATCTCTGGTTTCTTTGATTTCATTGTTGTTTTATCATTTATTATATCGTTTAAATTTACATTTGAAGAAACTCAATAAAAACAAAAAATATGAAATCATATATCTCTGATTTCTCTGGTTTCATTATTGTTTTATCATTTATTGTTTAGTTTAAATTTTCCAATTTTCACAAATCCACAAATAGCCTTAGAATAAACAAATGGAATAAAAGAACACAGTGTTAAAAATTCTTTCATAACCTTAACGTAGTTTCTAGAATGGTTATTAATAATTACAAAGACAGCGATTAATTCGCTACTTTTAACGAAGTTGCAGTCGCAACGTGAAAGTTATCGCGATATGATTGCTGACATCGAAAGCGTTTCAGGTCTTAAAAGGATCGTGGTCGAGAGAGAATTTAAATCCGTTACGGAACCAAAAAGTTTCGAGGGTCGTGAGCAGATTGAAAAACAGCGAATTATCGCTACTTCTCGGGAAATTGTACTCCGACGCTTTTTCCAATCCTTTTACGACACCTATTCACACCTGATCAACTTGTCCTTCGTTTGTTATGTGAAATTCGCGACCTTCGAAGTGTAGCCTTCGAGAGATCATAAAAATAACTTCAACCCTTTATCGGATTGAACTTTCCAACTTGTTTACGCGTTCCTCTGATCGATAACAAACCGATATTACAAATTTCACGATACAATTGTCTTCCTTTTTTAATTCGCAGGCGAAAATTGATTTCAACGTTTAATTTCAACATTTCAGAATCATAATACGCGTTTTACTACGAATTAATGCATATTTAATTGTTTATTTAGAAAATGCTGGAATGAGGTTTCGAGAAAATTGAATTTTAGCAGATCCGACAATTAACACTTTGACTGCCATGGTGGTCATATATGACCGGCAACGGTTTCTCCCGTGACGCCATGGTGATCATGGGTGACCGGAGCCTTTCAACTTTTTACAATTGTAAAAAACTAAATGAAAATCGAGAGTTAGCGTGTTTGAATATGGCCGATGTATAGAAGATACATTGAAATAAAATGTGCCCTATCGAACGATTAAAATTTTTTATTAGAACAATAAAGAATAACAAAATGTTAGAATAAATCTTGCATCTAACGGTGCACTTTGTTAAAGCGCTCCAAACATAAATGCTGCGCGCCAATACAATCCGGACAATAAGTGGTAACCTTCTTGGTCTTATTTTTAGCAATTTTTCACCCAAATAGTTTGGAATTTTTTTTCTAACATTCCCTGCAAAATTTTCGTTCCAGGTACGCTCGTCCTTCTTTTTTTTGCAATTCGTGCCGTAATCTTCGTCGAACCGTTACTAAGGTGCCACGGTGGTCACCCGTGACCACCAGTAAGAGAAACGTTCCATTTGATAAAAATATTGCCTTCTAACATCGATTCGTTATCATTTTGCCATTATATGCTTTGAATAATAAAAATAATTCCGTGGCGTCCTGGGCGAAACATATGATTTCGGCGTGGCAGTCAAAGTATTAAATGGCCGCTGGTTGGGAAGGGTGGCTATTCGAACTGGAGGAATCGAGCCAGCATCCGGGCGAGAATTCGTCGACACGCATCGGCAGTTTGCGAAAGGGAAGAGGGTGGGTTCGGAAGGAAAACAACGGGGAACAGAGGCAGAGGGTGGTGTAGGGAAGAAGAATCGCGAAGTCGGTGGAGCGGCGACGCTGCACATGGCACCTCCCAGGGTAGATCAATATCCCCGCCAATCGTATTTCTCTCTTCTCTTCGCCACCGCACTGTCTCTCCTCGATATCACCGTCTTCTTCTTCTTCTTCTTCTTCTTCTTCCCGTCGATTCCGCTTTTTCCACTTCCGTTTCTTCGGATCCCATTTTTCTCCGGAACCATCTCGCCGCGGGACGAGCAGTCTCCCCGTTTCCGGTCCATCGAGTCGCTCTAATCTCCTCCGAGCGATTACGATTGGTATCGCGGCCTTGGAACAGCCAGTATTCGCCGATGGAACCAGCAGAGGTTCACCAGGATTCGTCCTGGACCATTCGGTGAATGTTGGATTCGGTAGAGAACGTTGGAAGGATTGAGAGACGCGTTTTGAATCGCGAAAGGAATTTATTACGAGTGATTGTGGATTTCAAATAAGAAGGAAAATTCAAAATTTTTGTTTAAAAATATAACTTTATTCGATTGGATACTGTACGTTCTTGTCGATCACCTTTTGCCATCGTTCTGGCAGTGTCAAAATTCCACGTTCGTAAAATTTCTGATCTTTGCTATCAAAAAACTGAATTAAACGTGATCCGACATCATCAGCGTTATTAAAAATTTTACCATTTAAGGAGTTCTGCATGGAACGAAACAAATGGTAATCCGAAGGCGCAAGATCAGGGCTATATGGTGGATGTGACAAAACGTCCCAACCAAATTCCAATAATTTTTCACGAGTGACCAAAGACGCGTGGGGCTTTGCATTATCATGGTGGAAAACAACACCCTTACGATTTGACAATATCGGCCGCTTTTCTTGAATTGCATCGCTCAGTTTGGCGAGTCGTTGAACGTACACGTTTGAATCGATCGTTTGGTTTTGTGGCATAAGTTCAAAGTACAAAATTCCTTTATAATCCCACCAGACTGACAGCATAATCTTTTGTTGGCGAATCTCTGCTTTTGATGTCGTTTGGGCTGGTTCATCTTGCATTACCCACGATCTCTTCCGATTAACGTTCTTATAAACTATCCACTTTTCGTCGCCGGTAATTAGGCTTTTCAGAAATGGATCAATTTCGTTGCGTTTCAGAAGCGAATCGCAGATGCTAATGCGTCGCGTCAAATGAATTTCCTTAAGCTGGTGAGGGATCCATAAATCGAGTTTCTCGACATAACTAAGCATTTTGAATTCTTTTTCAATGCATGTATGCGATACATCGAGCTTCTCCGCAATATCACGTGTTGTGCTATGACGATCTGAATCGATAATGGCCTTGATTTGGATCTCATCGACTTCAACTCACATCGTTGAGCATTTTTCAGTGAAAAATCACCAGAAACGCGAAGGATTGTGGAATGAGAAGGATTTATTCCGAAAAAACAAATGAAATTTAAATATTCAAAAAATTGCGGAAACATATTTTATATGAAAATTGTTGTTACTCGGACAATTGATAATTTCTGCGTTAAATGTTTATACTTTCCTAATAAAACAGGTAAGTATCTCTCTATTCGCGAATGACAACGAGACGATTTCCTTTTGCATAATACTGCAGACGATAAATCGGTGCAAAGGAGATTTCGCCAATGCGATATCTGGTCGTCCGTTTAGAATTTTGCGAGCATGTTTATTTAATCGAATGCGCAAAATTTATGAAAGCAATTCGAAAATGCAACAACGTTAATTTACTGCATAAAACCGAAAGGTTAATTGCTGTTTTCGTTTTACGCCCAGCGGAATACGAATTGTTATTGTTATTTGAATAATAATCAATATTACATTAACGAAAACATTTTCACCTTCTATTTGCATGAAAAAAGCTCAAAGCAAATTGCTCGCAATCTCATCTATTCCCTTTAATGACGAAACACGAGTATAAATATTAATTGCGAAAAATTCTAGCGAATTGATCGAACCTAATATATGGAACGTTTATTTAGAAAATGAGATATGACGTAATTTTGGCTTAATTTAGCGTAAATTTTTTGTTTATAACTAGTCAGTATTTAATGTCTTAAAAAATGCCAATGCTTTGTTCGATTTAAAATTCGCCGGTAAAAGAAATTGCGTAACCATTGGTTAAGAAAGTTACTATTTTAGGTAAACATAATAAATTTATTTTACACGAAATGAAACGAGAGAATTTCGTTTCAACAAAAAATCTACAAAACGCAATTAAAAAACAGATAAGAAGAAACACTAATGGAGAAAAAGTAAATTGGTTGCAAATATGTTGGATGAGATTTTGCAAAACTGCACCGTATACTATTTTATATAAAACATCAATGGAGGGCACAGAATTTAAGACTCTAAATTTATCAACTACATGTTGGGAAAGACCGCCAAAATTTGAAAAAATCACCCTGGCGCTTTTGTATCACGATGTAAAGCCTATTACATACGAAAAATATAAGTATATGCATCAGCTATTACCTTATATACCTCCTGTGCATGAATATTTCAAAACACTGCCACACGAAGAGCATAAATAATTAATAACACCAATATCTTGCGTTAAATTTAACGATATATAAATACAATTAACGTTCAAAATAAAAAATGCTAATCCTATTTTATTTCTTGTTATTATTTATAAACAAAATTGGATTAATACGAGATGTATTTTAAGCGATATTTGTTATTCCAAAATTGAAATTAAACGATATTTACAATTGACTAATTAAGAAAGTGGTGTAAGTTCATTTGCAGCCTGGAAATTGTATATTATTTTAGTTAAATTCGCCTAAAAGAAATTTATATAATCAAATTAAAATTACCCATCGATGCGTGGAATGTCGAGATAAAATAATTCCATATCTTATCTTTCACAGAATTTCTTGTTTACCGTTTTAAAAATATCGTTAACTTTTTGATACAAGATTTTCGAATTACTATTTTTCTTTAACGAAAAAATCATCGAGTGCAAATGATTATCCTATATTTTTTAATTGTCAAATACAATTTATCATTTAATTTTCTCGAAACCAGAAAAAATGGACTTTCAAAATAAATATTCCACAATATTTTCGGTTCACCTAATATAATTCTGAGTGCAAAGGGTTAAGGGTTAAGGGTTAAGGGTTAAAGGTAGAAGAGGGATGCGATAAACGCGGATCGCGGAGAATTTTGTCCCGGATGTATGCTTTATCGATGGACACGATTGAGATAGATGGAGCTTAAGTTTGTGTTTTGACAGGATGATCGCTGAAGAAAGGCTATTCGGGTTAGTAGGATTGATGGAATTTTTTCCAGCGTCGGGAAAGTACGTCGGACTTGACGCTGATGTGCATGACGATTGAACGGGGAAATGGGATTTTTCCTTGCCACCGGCGATATGTTTCCTTCGTTCTCGATTTTAGGCACGATATGCACCCTTTGCTCGCGAGAGTGTGTCAGCTTGCGATAGGCGAAACCGGACGAGTGCCTCCGCATCTTGTCAATTTTTATCTGACACTCGAAATAATCTAATGCGGAGCTCCTGGTTTGGATAAACTATTGTTATAAAAATTGTATTATATCATGAAAACATACGCGTGATTTAGAATATTTTTTTAATATTTCGCAATTATTTTTTCTTCGATTTTAACGCTTTTCAATTTTTATCTGACACTCGAAATAATCTAATGCAGACCTCCTGGTTTGGATAAACTGTTGATATGAAAATTGTATTATATGGTAAAAATTTATGCGCGATTTAGAATATTTATTTTAGCATTTCGCAATTCTTTTTTCGCCGATATTAACGTTCTTTAAATTTTATCTAGAACTCGAAATAATATAATGTGGATCTCCTAGTTTGGATAAACAGTTGTTATAAAAATTGTATTATACCATGAAAACATACGCGTGATTTAGAATATTTTTTTTTCAGTATATCGCAATTCTTTTGTCACCGATTTTAACTTTTATCAATTTTTATCTCGCACTCGAAGTAATCTAATGCAGATCCCTTAGTTATATAAACTATTGTAGTAAAAATTGTATTATACGATAAAAACACACGCGTGATTTAGAATATTTCTTTTTTTTAGTATTTCACAATTCATTTGTCTCCTGGTTTGGATAAACTGTTGTTATAAAAATTGTATTATACCATGAAAATATACGCGTGATTTAGAATATTTTTTTTTCAGTATATCGCAATTCTTTTGTCACCGATTTTAACGCTTTTCAATTTTTATCTGACACTCGAAATAATCTCATGTAGAGCTCCTGGTTTGGATAAATAGTTGTTATAAAAATTGTATTGTAGGATGAAAATATACGCGTGATTTAGAATATTTACTTTAGAATTTCGCAATTCTTTTGTCTCCGATTTTAACGCTTTTCAATTTTTATCTGGAACTAGAAATAATTTAATGCAGAACTCATAGTTTGGATAAATTGTTGTTATAAAAATTGTATTATAGGATGAAAACATACGAGTGATTTAGAATATTTTTTTAATATTTCGCAATTCTTTTTACTCCGTTTTTAATGCTTTTTAAACATTATTTGTTTATTAATATACGCTTATACTCGATTAGTAAAGGAAATTCTTATTAACTCATTTTTCTATTCGATTTTGAATATTTCTTTAATATTTCACAATTCTTTTGTCTTCGTTTTTAGCGTTTTTAAACTTTATTCGTTTATTAATACACGCTTGTACACGATTACTAAAGAAAATTCTTATTAACTTATTTTTCTATTCGATTTAGAATATTTCTTTAATATTTCACAATTCTTTTTTCTCCGTTTTTAGCGTTTTAAAATTTTATTTGTTTATTAATATACGTACGTACTGGATTAGTAAAAGAAATTCTTATTAATTCATTTTTCTATTCGGTTTAGAATATTTCTTTAGTATTTCAAAATTCATTTGTCTCCGATTTTAACGCTTTTTAAAATTTATTCGTTTAACAATAAACACTTGTACTCGATTACTAAAGAAAATTCTTATTATGTTATTCTTTTATTCGATTTTGAATATTTCTTTAATATTTCACATTTGTCTCCGATTTTAACGCTTTTTAAAATTTATTCGTTTATCAATATATACTTGTACTCGATTACTAAAGGAAATTCTTACTAAGTTATATTTATATTCGATTTAGAATATTTTTTTAGTATTTTGCAAATCTTTTGTCTCTGATTTTAACACTGTCTAAATTTCATTTGCTTATTAATATACGCTTGTACTTGATTAGTTAAAGAAATTCTTATTAATTTATTTTTCTATTCAATTTAGAATATTTCTTTAACATCTCCCAATTTTTTTGTCTCCGATAATAATGCTTTTTAAATTTATTTGTTTATCAATATACACTTGTACTTGAATACTAAAAGAAATTCTTATTAATTTATTTCTCTATTCGATTAAAGATATTTTTTTACATTTCAAAATTCATTCGTCTCCAATTATAACGTTTTTCAAATTTTATTCCTTTATTAATATACGCTTATACTCGATTACCAAAGAAAATTCTAATTAACTTATTTTCCTATTCAATTTAGAATATTTCTTCAGTATCTCTCAATTCTTTTGTCTCCGATTTTAACGCTTTTAAAAATTTATTCGTTTATCAATATACACTTGTACTCGATTACCAAAAGAAATTCTTATTAATTTATTTCTCTATTCGGTTAAAGATATTTTTTTACATTTCAAAATTCATACGTCTCCAATTATAACGCTTTTTCAATTTTTTGCGTTTATTAATATACACTTGTACTCGATTACTAATGGAAATTTTTATTAATTTATTTGTCTATTCGATTTAGAATATTTTTTTAGTATTTTGCAATTCTTTTGTCTCTGATTTTAACACTGTCTAAATTTCATTTGCTTATTAATATACGCTTATACTTGATTAGTTAAAGAAAATTCTAATTAACTTATTTTCCTATTCAATTTAGAATATTTCTTCAGCATCTCTCAATTCTTTTGTCTCCGATTTTAACGCTTTTTAAAATTTATTCGTTTATCAATATACACTTGTATTCAATTGCTCCCAGCGATTGTAACCTCCATGGAAATAATTCATTTCACCGCGAATAAAGAGAATTCTTCTTTTATTCTTCTATTCTATTTTCAAGTTAACGAGAATATCGACACGGTTGATGGAAATTACGATGAACGGAGAGATTGACGAGGCGCATCTCGTATGAAGATATCACGGCTGACGTTCAATTAAAACTTTCGTCTTAACTCCGAGACAAAAATGCCGCGGAAGCGAAGTGTCAACGACAAAGCCAGCGAACGTATCGAAATTCGCGGAGAGAGTTGGCGAAATAATTCGGCGGTAGCTCTCGCCAACTATCTGTCAACGATGTTTACTTCCGCTGCGACGCATCTTAACTTTCCGCGTCTCGAATTTCTGCAACTGATACGCGTGTTTGCCGTTTCACGCCTCGAACAGTTGTGTCAAAGAAATCTGCACGTTAAATTCCTTTCTTGTTCGATCATTTCAATTTTCCATCGCTTTTCAGCAATTTTAATATTTTTGTCTACGCATAGCACGATTTTTCTCCTTTTTATCCAAAAATTGTTGAAATTTTAACGATATTTCTACCAAGAGGTGTCAAAAGCTTTCAAATTTTAAGTTAGCATTATTCTCTAGTTTAATGAATTCTTGAAACTTAAATTTTTGATTTTTCAGCAATTTTAATATTTTTGTCTACGCATAGCATGAATTTTCTTCTTTTTCTACCCAAAAATTGTAGAAATTTTAACGATATTTCTACCAAGAGGTGTCGAAAGCTTTCAAATTTTAAGTTAGCATTATTTTCTAGTTTAATGAATTCTTGAAATTTAAATTTTTGATTTTTCAGCAATTTTAATATTTTTGTCTACGCAAAGCACGATTTTTCTCCTTTTTCTACCCAAAAATTGAAGAAATTTTAACGATATTTCTGCCAAGAGGTGTCAAAAGCTTTCAAATTTTAAGTGAACATTATTTTCTAGTTTAATGAATTCTTGAAATTTAAATTTTTGATTTTTCAGCAATTTTAATATTTTTATCTACGCATGGCATGACTTTTCTTCTTTTTTACCCAAAAATTGTAGAAATTTTAACGATATTTCTACCAAGAGGTGTCAAAAGCTTTCAAATTTTAAGTTAGCATTATTCTCTAAGTTTAATCATTTCTCCAGATTTAAATTTTGACTTTTCACCTATTTTAATATTAATTTATATTATTATATTTATATTTATTATATTATATTATTTATTGTATGTATACTATTTATATATATTTATGATTTATAAAAAATATTATTATATATATATATTTGATTTGTAAAAAATAATATTATATACACATTTTTTATTTATGAAAAATATTACTATATATATTATTATATACATTTATTTATAAAAAATATATATCTATATTTACATTAGAATTATATAGAATGCTCTCTCTTTAAAAAATCTACAATTTTTAGATGAAATATAAATAAGGGTTTGTTCACAATACTTAATTTCAATTGGAAGCTTGAAGGACTCTCTTTAGAACAAAGATGCAAATAGTTTCATTAATTAAAGTATCAGTTTTAATTTTATAATTATGCCTTGAGATTATACAAGTTGGTCCATGGGAATCAGAATGATTAATTAACCAGTTGTTGAATATTGTCAATGTTAAGAAAACTAAAAATTGGATAACTTATAGGTAGTTGTATAAATATTAAATTTCAAAAAATCTGTAACAGATTTTTAGAATTTCTAGAGAAATTCTAAATAAAAATTCTTTCGTCTAGAATATTGCTATAACTATTAATGTATATATTAACTATTTACACTATTATTTATAGAATATTATAGAAATTGCTAATTAAACAATGTATCGGGGATATAGGAGAGGTATGGATAAAATTCAATCCAATTTCTGGGGATATTAAGATTTATATTTTATTCTTCAGAGTGGAGTACAATTTTCTTTGATACGGGTCTGTTCGCAGTGAAATATAGTGGCAGAGTCTTGATTAATCAATACTTCCTGTTGGCAGGGACCGGTGGTTTTCTATTTTTCTTGTCTAGGTCTCTAGATCCAGAATATTAGACGCTCTTCTAACCAAAATGAAAATATAGTCACTGTAAATCGTGACTAAACGCGAGAAATATAATTAAAAACACACAATAAACCTGTATGGCACGAAAGAAACGTAAATATAATATAACTCGAAACTAAATTTCTTAAAATCATTTCGAGTATGTTGAAAACTTCTTTGCGAATTGAACATTTGGATAATTTGAAACGAAGAACTTCGATTAAAAAATTCCGTGTCCTGTAATAAAATTAAAATCCTATGGTGTATTTATTTCAAATCAATTCGAACAATCGTGCTATTGAAGACGTTAATATTTCCACGAAAAGAAGTGCATTGGAAAAATGGTTTAGAAACATGAACATTCGGATAATTTGAAACGAAGATCTTCGATTAAAAAATTCCGTGACCTGTAATAAAATTAAAATCCTTTGGTATATTTTTTCAAATCAATTCGAACAATCGTGCAATTGAAGACGTTAATATTTCCACGAAAAGAAGTGCATTGAAAAAATGGTTCAAAAATTTAAATGGTTTAGAAACATGAACATTCGGATAATTAGAAACGCAGATCTTCGATTAAAAAATTCCGTGTCCTGTAATAAAATTAAAATCCTATGGTGTATTTATTTCAAATCAATTCGAATAATCGTGCAATGTAAGACGTTAATATTTCCGACAAGAAAGAAATATATTGAAAAAGTGGTTTAACGTTAAATAGAAATTTAAACAAAGATATGTAAAAGCAGAACGAGTTCTTTTAACGAGTTCTTTAAACAGGAAGAAAATGGTTGCGTGATAGTCATTTGGCGGACGCAGGCGGAGAATATAAATCTCTTTCTACCATTTTCCTCTCCATTTTTTCCTGATAAACCTAACGAATTTCGCCGTTGCTTCATTTAAAGGAGCCGCGCTCAAAAATTACAGCTCCAAGGAATCCAATTTTCCGAGTAATCCTTGGAACTCCTGAAGGTAATCCTTCGAGTCATTTTTTTAAGTGCTCCCGCTGATTTCATCTTCCTTGCATTACCCTCAGATTACTCTCGACGTGAAAGCTGCAGCGTTTCCCACGCGAATGTGGAATATCTCAATAACCATCCTCGAGGACGTCGAATTGAATTCAGCCCGCGACATAATCAAGATTATTTTACTATCTTCGAGGACACCTAAGCTTTCTATATAAATATACACGGTAATACGGTTTTCGTTTTAATGCGATCTTCGAATGAGGCGCCACGTGCCGAAATTTCTCCGAATCGACTCGGTTTATTTTAACCCTTAACGAACGAGCGCATTTTTCTAATACTATGACCAGTAAGTCGACGGATTTTTAGGAAATTAAGTGCTTCGTTTCCAGAGCGAGAAAAGATGCATAATTAATATCGCTTTATTTGATTTTATGAAAATTTACAGTAATAATAGGTAGTATATCTACAGATATATCCGTACAAAAGAATACCGAAGTGAAAATTTCAGAAAAATAATAGGATTTGAAATAAACAAATAGATGCGTGTATGTAATGTATAGATTTGTATACATTTATAAATTTATTTTTTATAGATTAACGATATATTTATACGAAATTACTTATATTTTTTTTGGGTGTGGTACTTCTCCCAACAGTGCCCAATGTGAATACCAGGTTTCTTACTACAAGTATCGCAATAATTACGTGTTTCCCGCCATCCTCCCGGCGTTTTTCTATCCGAGAAAACAGCGCAATCTTTTTTTGTACCTGTACGAATAACATGAAATTTTCCGTCCAACCTGTCTTCTATTTGCAAGTTCGACGCCCGACGTTAGGGTTGCGCTGGTGTTCTAAAGTCACCCCTTAATTGTTGTATCAATATTTTTCTAAATTTCAAATGTGAAACTGGCTTCAAATTCATCTGTTGTCTTTGTTGTCGGTATATTATGTATGAATTGACGCTGCAAATTTCCAATCCCCAGAAGAACAGCTTTCTACACCATTTTAAAGATTTTCTTAGAAAACTGTGGATAAAAAATTATGGATAGAAAAAATAAAAATGACACGCATGTACGCACGACTTCGTTTCTCTTTCTTCTAACAGATAGTGCTCCGAAAATGACGATAACAAACTTTATTGACCGCATATAAAACGATGTACTTTCGCTGAATCCTCGGAGAGGAATGAGAGGAATGCGTTCCAGAGCACGACAAAAAACAATTGCCGATCGCCCTTAATTGTTGCATCTATAAATAAGGCGAAACCTAACAGATTTCCTAAAATATCACGTCATGCCGCGTATATGGCGGCATTCGATTTTTTTAGAATATTTATAATGTCGCGAGTATGGCGGCATTCGTTCGTTAAGGGTTAAATATATTCACACGATTATAATCCTCATCGCGATATTTTGTGTTATCACACGTGTCAGTTAATGGAAGATTGGTTCAATATTGCAGAGATCACGAAGGAATCTTAAATTTAATTTCATAGAATTCGACGTGCTGAATTTTCTCAGAATCGGCTCGGTTTATTTTAAATATATTTACCCGATTATAATTCTCATTGCGATATTTCACACGTGTTATCACACATGTTAACTAATCAAAAATTCGTTCAATGTTGCAGAGATCACGAAGGAATCTTAAATTTAAATTCATAGAATTCGACGTGCTGAATTTTCTCAGAATCGGCTCCGTTTATTTTAAATATATTTACCAGATTATAACTCTCATCGAGATATTTCACACGTGTTATCACACGTGTGAACTAATCAAAAATTCGTTCAATGTTGCAGAGATCACGAAGGAATCTTAAATTTAAATTCATAGGATTCGACGTGCTGAATTTTCTCAGAATCGGCTCCGTTTATTTTAAATATATTTACCCGATTATAATTCTCATCGCGATATTTTGTGTTATCACACGTGTCAGTTAATGGAAGATTTGTTCAACGTGGTAGAGATCACGAGGAAATATTTAATTTCGATTTATCAGGTTCGGTGTGTCGAAATTTCTCAGCATCGGCACGGTTTATTTAAAACATATCTACGTATTATATATTAAATATAATACCATCTCATTGCGATATTTCATACGTGTTATCACATGTGTTAACTAATCGGAGATTCGATCGACGTGGCAGAGATTACGAGCAAGTCTTAAAATTAGATTCATCGGACTCGACGCGTTGAAATTTCTCGGAATCAGTTCGGTTTATTTTAAATATATTTATCCGATTATAATTCTTATTGCGATATATCATACATGTGAGCTAATCAAAAACTCGTTCAATGTGACACAGGTCACAAGAAAGTGTTAAATTTGAATTCATCGGAATTGACGCGTCGAATTTTCTCGAAATCGGCTCCGTTTATTTTAAATATTTTTACCTGATTGTAATTCTCATCGCAATATTTTGTGTTATCACACGTGTCAGTTAATGGAAGATTTGTTCAACGTGGCAGAGATTACGAAGGAATCTTAAATTTAGATTCATTGGATTCGATGTGTCGAAATTTTTCGGAATCGGCACGATTATATTTTAAACATATTTACCCAATCATAATTCTCATTGCGATATTTCACACGTGTTATCACACGTGTTAACTAACCGAATATTCGTTGAACGTGGCAGAGATCACGAGGGAATCTTAAATTTAAATTCATCGGACTCGACATACCAAAAGTTTTAGGAATCGGTTCGGTTTATTTCAAATATATATACTCGATTATAATTCTCATCGCGATATTTTATGTTATCACTCGTGTCAGTTAATGGAAGATTCGACGGTGCAGGTTCGATGGTGCAGCGATCACGAAGGAATCTTAAATATAGATTCAACGACTCGACGTGCGGAATTTTCTCGGAATCGGCTCGGTTTATTTCAAATATATCTACGTATTATATATTAAATATAATACCACTCCATTGCGATATTTCACACGTGTTATCACACGTGTTAACTAACCGAATATTCGTTGAACATGGCAGAGATCACGAGGAAATCTTAAATTTCAATCTTAAATTTATATTCATCGAACTCGACTTGCCGAAATTTTTCCGTTTATTTTAAATATATTTGCGTATTACGTATTAAATATAACTCATTCTCATCGCAATATTTTACGTTATCACACGTGTCAGCTAATCGAAGATTCGTTCGACGTGTCAGAGAGGAAATCTTAAATTTAAATCATAAATTTAGATTCATCGGATCACGTAAACTACCATTTACGGTTACATCTTACAGCACAAGGGCTGGTCGTAAAGACTTAACTTAATCTTTCCTTAATGGAACTTACAGTTGGCAGGTTCCACGAGGTTAGGTAATAACCATAATGCTCTAAGAAGTTGAATCGTAATGTAACGATTTAGGAATTCCAGTTAAATTCGTTTATTGGATTTGTTAAATCACGTGCGCTCTCCGTGCTCGTATATTCCAGCATTTCGAAGTTCTGCACAGCTAAGTAGAAATAAACGAGTAATTTACGACAATTTTTCGGCAAGTAATTAGAACTCGGAAGAATATTAGAATCGTAAATGCGTTGCTCGCATTTCCTAAAACGATTCGTTTTAACCGGATAGAAATTAAACCATTGATCGCATTCATTGTTATTTTTACCCTTTTCTTTGGAAAGTAATAAGAATTTTAGAATCAGTTTTACGTTTTATCAGTGTCGAGTTAATTTTCACGAAACGAATTATAAATTTCTTGAGATTCGAAGGTATGAATCTCGGATTTTTCTTATTCCACGCTTTTTACGCGTTTATTTTTTCAATTAGCTAATTTTGATAAAATTGACGTGTATTCTTATCCAGATCGAGCCAATTTATTGTCACTTTGCGAATTCCATTTTTATTATATATTTCATATATAAATAAATATTATAAATCTGACGAAATTGTCAAGTTTCTCTCATTCACAGTTCTTTTAACCCTTTTTTTGGAAAGTAATAAGAATTTTAGAATCAGTTTTACGTTTTCTCAGTGTCGAGTTAATTTTCACGAAACTAATTATAAATTTCTTGAGATTCGAAGGTATGAATCTTGAATTTTTCTTATTCCATGCTTTTTACACGTTTATTTTTCCAATCAGCTAATTTTATGTTAAATGTATAATATATATGATTATATAAAATGTTATATAACATTTTATTCCCCTAAAAGAGGAAGACCCAAAATATAAGGAAATATTAAGCTACTTCCTTTATACACCACCACTAGATAAATATCAGAAGAAAAACTTCCAGATATTACGTGTTTACTACCATAAATTCCTCCAATTTTTCAGGAACATTTTGACAATCTTAAAAACTCGAAATGATAAAAATGCATCACTTTTTTTAGAATCATTGACAAAAATTCATGAATTATTTCATTAAGTTTATCGTTTCAAATAAAACTCATAGTTCTTTATCGATTTAATTCACTTATAGGACATTCAGTTAATTTTGAAAATGATCTAAGTCAATTTAAACATCAAAACCAACATTTCCGTACGAAACTCACACAAAATTTCATATTCATAATAAATTTCCATTAATCAAGACCAGTTAAATTCTAAATAAAAAGGTCGCATAATGTAAAAATATTTTTTACTTTATACAAATGCAATTCATTAAATATCTCGAAATAAGAAATATCTGACTTAGACCACTTTCATAATTATGTGCACTGTTATGTAACGAATAAAGCTATGTAAAGTTAAATTTCTTCAATACAAGCTCTCTGAGCTTCCAGATTCAGCATCTAAAATCGCCAATGAAGATCAGCGTACCAAATCCGCACGGAAATCTTTCAATCTAAAATCCTGCGAATATTCTGGATATGGAAAGAAGACTCGGTTTAAAATTCGCAGAAGATTTCTCAGGTTTAAACTGTAGGACTGTAAGGCACGCTTCTCGAGGCACGTAAACACATGTGCGATGTAATAGCTAGGAGTTACTTCCACGTCATTTATTCGGACGATAAGAACGTCTGGAGGAATCGCGGGCCGGATGAGAGGGAAGGATTTCCGGCAGATCCGCGGAAGAGGAACGCGCAGTCCCTCTTTTCCATGAATCTTCTCCTGTCGTCGTCGCGACGTTCGCCGTGTTCGTTCCGGCCGGAACCGGCGCAGACAGCCTTTCCGCTCCGAGACGCTCGCTATTTGTTCAAGCTCGTTGAAAGCCACCAAGACCGTCCGAAATTTACTTACCCTGCTATCAGCCACGTATCTCTCTTTCAACATCGAATATCGAATTAATCCAGCTGTTCCGTCCGAAAATTTGAAAGCAAGGTATTCGGACGAGGTCTGAGTCCTCTTACAAACGCAAACTGTTTCGAAATTAACTAGAGTTTATTTCCGAGGATTTACAAGTGTTTGCAGGGTTTAGCGTGACTGTGTAACTGTCGTTTGTTCGACACGTGTTTTGACTGGTTTGTGACTAACTGGTTTCGAGTGATGTCGAGTGTTTTATAGTTTCCGATGCGGTCGTGATCGGTGGATGTCTCTCTCTCCATTGGTGGTGCGATTGTTAGAGGGTGCGTCTCGCGTTCGGTAGGTTTCCATGGAGATGGAAGTTTAAACAAATTCGGAAGGCTTATTTTCGGTTAAGATGGTTTACGAGGGATCGACGTCGGGTAACGGGGAGGAAGCTGAGGGATGCCGAGTCTCGGGGATGCTGGTAACAAAGAAATAAACCCGAGTCCCAAGACTCGCAGGCTCGATGTTCAAAGGTGCATATGGTTAGCGGATGTGCCACGTCTGGTCTGTCGATAGAAGGAAAGGTTCGGGAGGATTCGGGCTGATTGTCCTTTTGTCTATCGCGAAGTTTACTGGAAATGGTCGAGTGGTAATTTAGAAGTTTCAGGCGTGCGTGAACTATGGGACCTCAGCCGTAAAGAATTCAACTAAAGTCCCCTAGTCTTTGGGCCTTCGGTCTTCGAGGATGAAGGGATAGGACGAACACGCGTGTTTTAGGTTAATTTGCCCGAGGATGAAGGTGTTTGTCGAGTTTGGCTAATCGTCGCGTGGTCGCTCGAGGATTTGAAGTTTTTTAATAGGAGTTATTCGAGCGTGATTTAGGCCTTGGTCCTAAAGGATTAAACCGTAGTCCCCTTGGCTTGGGCCTCCGGTTCGTCAGAATGAATGGAGGGAATGAATATAGGATTCTATAATTCTTCGCTGTCCCATTGTGGGTCATAACTCAGGGCCTACAAGACCTGTTACGGTCTTCTGTCAGTCGGACCCTAAATTCTGGTTTAGTTCACACTTGGAACTTTATATTTTATCGACTTATTGTACGTTTTGCATTCTTCGGTCATTTTCCTCGGGTCACCAGATTCGAGGACTTCTTCTTTTTCTAATTTTAAGCACCAATCAACGGCACTTAGGATTTCGATGACAATGGGACCCATTCCAATTAGGGCCAGGCCATGTGTGCTTGATGATACGATTTTCGAAGCTATAGAATCAAGAGGGCCTTGTCGGTCACTCATCAAGGAAGGTCACGCTCGAATTATTTCGTCCTGAAGGATGGATTAATAGAATTACAATAAAAATAATAATTTAATATAAAATTATTTAAATTATTAAGTATAAATTCATAATTATTTATTATAAAAGTTATTATATAAATAAATATAAAATAAAGTAATAATGTAATATAAAAATATTTTTCATTACAGTTATAAATAGTAATTAATAAATAACTTAATATTAAAGTTGAATGATTTTCTCCACCAGCGATTTTGCTGTGGAGGATCATCTTCCCTTGTTTGGGAACACCTGATTCGCGGACCAAGGGCCCAGCCTTGGTCCTCTAACTCGCCAATCAGGGAACCGTTTTCCCTTTGACGAGTCGCGACAACTTTTTCGCTTCGGAAGATCGTCTGTCGTTCGCGGTCATTCAGCAGTCAATCGTTCAGTCGTCAAGACAGTCTGGCACTAGACGTTTATTCGGACAGTCGAGCATTAGACATCGGTCTTTCGTTAGTATTCATTCGTTCGCGTCGATCACGGACATCGGTCCAACATCGTCAAGCAACATAGTCAATCGCGATCGCATCGTGCTTTGATATTAATATACTTTCGTGGCAAGTACTCGATCAGCGTGATTGGTATTCGCTGTAAAAACAAAGCGGATGAAGCAGAGTCGAAGATCGTTGGCAAGATATTGCACCGTGGGCCTTACAACCCAACGCCAGTGCCCGCCATTTGCGGTCCTTCGAACACGCGGCGATTGGGCCCGCAACGCTGTCTCCGTTGGAAAGGTAGCTGATCAGGGGTATGGACGAGGTATTCCATCGAACGAGGAGCACTCGTTCGTATTGGTCGATTTGGGTAGCAGGAAAGGACCAGCAGCGAACGTTCTAGTGGCTAGAAGGTTCGAGATATCGGATCTCTAAGCTTCGAGGTTTAATCTTTGCATTTGAGAAATATTTCCCCGATCTCCGAGAGTTTCTCTCGGTTCAGTCTTATAGCAACTCTTCTCGCTGTTATCCAGACTTATCCTATTCCTCGCGAGTATTACAGAGCGATCGCGAATATCATTTTTCCCAATAACATGTAAATTTGAGTGTATAATCGAGGATCTCGGTAAGAGGATGATCCTGTATTACCTGAGTTTGAGGAGTGTCTCAAGTGCAGTCTCAAATATCGCTCGAGGCTGGGTTTCTCTGCGAAGAATAGACGTGGTAGTTTTTGAGACGTAGACGAAAGGCTGAGTACTCGCGAGAGAATACGAATATAAGCTCGATTATCTCTTGGCGTAAGCTAGAAGGACCTCGAGACGTCCCAGGTTTACGATAGTCGCTTAATAGCCAAGACTTAGAGAAGTTTGGAATTTGTTTCGCGGACAAATCAATCACCGAGCAACGCTTCAGAGCCAGATCATTATCAATGAACGAGTTTGTTCGAATGAAAGGGCTTTTCAGCGATTGGGTCCGCAACACACCTCGATACGCACATCACGGAATAGCTTCTAAGGAATAGCGTTCGTTTCAACTACCACCGACAGAGGAGCGCTCCTCTTCGAAATGGAAGGAGTTTTTGAAAAGGCTTTTAGAGCTTTTTAGAGCTTAAAGCTAGACTAGATCGTGGACGGAGAAGTTTGCACCTTGAGAAATTACACGCGGCTCTGAAATCGTTTAACACTATTTCTATCAAGAGGTGTCAAAAGACACCTTTCCAATTTTAAGTTAACATTATTCTCTAAGTTTAATCATTTCTCCAGATTTAAATTGTTGACTTTTTGTACAACAGTTGTTAAATTAATTCAGCGATATCATTTTCCTCCAGCTCATCCTGGCTTTAAAAATGTGCATATGGTATACCTATTTCTACCATCAGGTGTCTTTTCACACTTTAAGAATTTCATAACAGCGTTTAATTTTAAACCGATTTACATATAAATATCAACACCATTTTGCAGCATCGTATCAATTGTAATCTGATTAGGGAATCCCAATTTCAGTTGTAACGGAAGATACTTTGATATTTGCTTGTTTTTCGCCATGTTGCATTTTATTATAGATCATTGCAGTGACTTGTTCTAAAAGAATTGAATAAATTCGTGAAAAATTTGAAAAACAGATTGTTGAAATTAGCATTACAGGTAAGTAAGCGGTAAAACTGTTTGTAATACTGGTCATTATTTCTATTTCTTATCTTTTCTTTACGAAAAAGAACATAAATAATCTAACCCAAAAACCTAAAAAAAGACCTTAGTAGAGCAACCGTAGATTTGTAAAAACTGTGTTATTGAATAAGGAAAAAATTTTATTACACTGTTTTTATGATTACTGTCTTTTCTTGTTAGAAAGATACAAAGACTGAATTTTTATACAAGAGACTGAAAGTTCGTTAAGTTAATCATATTACAATGTTTGATTATCTCTCTAATAAAAATAAAAAAATGAAAAAGGTAATATTTTTTAATTATTGCTAAAATTCTCTATATTTAATTGATAATTTGAAATTCCAACAGTTTTGCCAATTATTTGCATTCGAACGCAAAGGTGTCAAAAGACATGTTTTGGTCGAAATAGGTATACACAAAATGGCGGTAGAGATAGTGTTAATTGATAATTTGAAATTCCAACAGTTTTGCCAATTATTTGCATTCGAAAACAAATGTGTCAAAAGACACCTTTTGATTGAAATAATGTTAATTGATAATTTGAAATTCCAACAATTTTGCCAATTATTTGCATTCGAAAACAAATGTGTCAAAAGACACCTTTTGATTGAAATAATGTTAATTGATAATTTGAAATTCCAACAATTTTGCCACTTATTTACATTCAAACGCAGTGGTGTCAAAAGACACCTTTTGATCGAAATAGTTATACACAAAATCGTGGTAGAAATAGTGTTAAAATATATTATATAACTTAAAAGCATAATTTTGTGGAGATAAGTACTATCAGTTCGTTACTCCACATAACGACCTTCCATTATCATATTTTATACTTATTACGTAATACTTAATACTAATTACGTCGAAATCATATGTTTCGCCCAGGACGCTACAGAATTATTTTTATTATTCAATGCATATAATGGCAAAATAATAACGAATCGATGTTAGAAGGCAATATTTTTATCAAATGAAGCGTTTCTCTTACTGGTGGTCACGGGTGACCACCGTGGTGCCTTAGTAACGGTTCGACGAAGATTACGGCACGAATTGCAAAAAAAAAGAAGGACGAGCGTACCTGGAACGAAAATTTTGCAGGGAATGTTAGAAAAAAAATTCCAAACTATTTGGGTGAAAAATTGCTAAAAATAAGACCAAGAAGGTGACCACTTATTGTCCGGATTGTATTGGTGCGCTGCATTTATGTTTGGAGTGCTTTAACAAAGCGCACCGTTAGATGCAAGATTTATTCTAACATTTTGTTATTCTTTATTGTTCTAATAAAAAATTTTAATCGTTCGATAGGGCACATTTTATTTCAATGTATCTTCTATACATCGGCCATATTCAAACACGCTAACTCTCGATTTTCATTTAGTTTTTTACAATTGTAAAAAGTTGAAAGGCTCCGGTCACCCATGACCACCATGGTGTCACGGGGGAAACCGTTGCCGGTCATATGTGACAGTGTTAAAAATGGCAGTCAAAGTGTTAAAAAATTCCTATAAATTCCTAGATACCAAGACCTGAAGATTGAATTCCAGAAATGTGAAGACTCAAACGCGATCTGTCGTCGTCTAACTGGTCCACGTCTCGTTGAAATCACTGATCCATCTATCCCGATGATCTCTATTCTCCGCGGAAGCTTTGAATCGCATTACGTCAGTCAGAAGAGCGACATCTCAGCTATGTCACGCGATTCGTCAGGCCTAAAAGGCGACGGCGCAATTTATTCTGCTCGTCATCCCTTGGCGCTTGCGAGCCGCAAAGTGGAACATAGCTGTGAGGTATAACTCGAAGGTTAGCACACTCGAGAGGTTTGGATTGACGCAATATTCCCTGTCAGACGCGGATGACATATGGCAGAGCTTGCACATGCTGGATGTTCGAGATAAACGTCTAAGGGGCGGTCTCACTGGCCACACACAAACGTGCATGATCATTTCAAGGTGTTGCAAAGCGTTTATGGTGAATCTCTATCGCGATGGGGTGTACTGAGTTTGGGGAATTTATGGAATGTGGGTCGGAAGGGATAGTCGTTCGTGAGCACGCATGTTTAACGAATTTTGACCTATGCACCCGAAATCTTTGGGAATATTCGCAAATATTTACTTGTGTTTGCATTTTGCTGGATCTCGTGACATAGGAGTAACTCACGAACGTTTGTTGAACGCTTCGTTCGATGTTTTCATGAGTCTGATGAGTGATGAAGATTCTAGGTCAAACTTGATTCTCTTAAAGCATCGAAAGTCTTCGGGAATATTCGTAAATATTAGCTTGTGGTCACGTTCGATAGGATTTCCTATCACTTGAGAAACTCACGAATGTTTGTTGAACGCGTCTCAACCCATAGCATTATTTTCTGACTCGTGGCCGGAATTTTAGGCTAAAGTTGAATATCACGAGTCAGGTTCGTTGTTTTATACTTCGGGGACGAATGTCATAATGTACGCGACTCGAGTAACTCACAAACGTTGATTGAGCGTGTCATTTTCACGACTCGTGACAGAATTGTGACGAAGATTTTAGGCCAAATTTAAATAACACGAGTCAGACTCGTTGTGTGACCATTTAGGGACGAATGTCACACGAGTAATTCACGAACGTTCGTTGAGTGTGCTATGTTTACGGCTCGTGATTTCATAACACATGAGTAACTCCACGAACGTTCGTTGAACGCGTCTTAATCCCTTGTGCTGTTTTTACGAGTCTGACTCGTGATGAAAGTTGTAGGCCAAACTTGAATATCACGAGTGAGACTCGTTCTTTAACACTTTGGGGACGAATGTCATAATGCACGTCATATAAGTAACTCACGAAAGTTGGTTGAACGCGATTTAACCACTTGTACTGTTTTTACGAGTCTGACTCGTGATGAAGATTTTAGGTCAAACTTGATTGATTGAAGCATCGAAACTCTTCGGGAATATTCGCAAATATTAGCTTGTGATTGTGTTTGGCTGGATTTCATGATACATGACTATCTCACGTACGTTCATTGAACGAGTTGCTCATGTAACGTATATTATAATATTCGATGCCTTGCACTATTTTCACGAATCTTACTCGTGATATTCAATAATTTTCTTCACAAGTCAGATAAGTGAAAATAACGCAATTAGACGAATGTCTTAATGTTTGTCACACAAGTAACTCACGAATGTTCATTGAACGCGATTTAACCACTTGCGCTGTTTCTACGAGTCTGACTCGTGATGAAGATTCTAGGTCAAACTTGATTTGATCGAAGCATCGAAACTCTTCGGGAATATTCGTAATATTAGCTTGTGGTCGCGTTCGATAGGATTTCCTATCACGTGAGTAACTCACGAAAGTTCGTTGAACGCGAATTAACCACTTGCGCGATTTTGTAGGAGACTGACTTGTGATGAAGATTCTAGGCCAAACTTGATTCAATCTATGCACCCGAACTCTTTCGAAATATTCGCAAATATTAGCTTTTGTTTGCATTTGGCTGGATTTCATGACACACGAGTAACTCACGAACGTTCGTTGAACGTGTTATTTTCACGACTCGTGCTTTCATAACACAAGAGTAACTCACGAACGTTCGTTGAACGTGCTATTTTCACGACTCGTGGCAGACTCGTGACGAAGATTTTAGGCCAAATGTAAATAACACGAGTCAGACTCGTTGTGTGACACTTTAGGGACGAATGTCATTATGTACGTCACACGAGTAACTCACGAACGTTCATTGAGTGTGATATTTTTATGGCTCGTGACTGACTCGTGACGAAGATTCTAGGTCAAACTTCATTCGATTGAAGCATCGAAACTCTTCGGGAATATTCGTAACTATTAGTTTATAGTCACGTTCGATAGGATTTCGAATCACGTGAATAACTCAGGAATGTTCATTGAACGCGATTTAACTCCTTGTGCAGTTTTTACGAAACTGACTCGTGATGGAGATTCTAGGTCAAACTTGATTCTATTGAAGCATCGAAACTCTTCGGGAATATTCGTAAATATTAGCTTGTGGTCGCGTTCGACCGGATTTTCTGTCACATGAGTATCTCGCGAAAGTTCGTTCAACGCATCTTAACCGCTTGTGCTGTTGTCACGTGTCTGTCTCGTGATGAAGATCTAGACCAAACTTGAATATCAAGAGTTAGACTCATTGCTTAAACCATTGGGAACGAATGTCACAACTTAAGTCACACGAGTAACTCGCGAACGTTCGTTGAACGCGTCTTTATCCATTTCGTTATTTTCGCGAATCTAACTCGTGAGGAAAATATTAGAACAAACTTGAATATCACGAGTTAGACTCGTTGTTTAATACTTTGGGACGAATGTCATAATGTACGTGACACGAGTAACTCACAAATGTTCATTGAGCGTGTTATTTTCATGACTCGTGTCAGACTCGTGACAAAGATTTTAGGCCAAATTTAAATATCACGAGTTAGACTCGTTGTTTAACACTTTGGGGACGAATGTCATAATGTACGTCATATAAATAACTCACGAAGTTCGTTGAACGCGTCTTAATCCCTTGTGCTGTTTTTACGAGTCTGACTCGTGATGAAAGTGTAGGCCAAACTTAAATATCACGAGTTAGACTCGTTGTTTAATACTTTGGGGACGAATGTCATAATGTACGTCACACGAATAACTCACGAACGTTCATTGAGTGTGATATTTTTATGGCTCGTGACTGACACGCGATGAAGATTCTAGGTCAAACTTGATTCGATTGAAGCATCAAAACTCTTCGGGAATATTCATAACTATTAGTTTATAGTCGCGTTCGATCGGATTTCGTATCACGTGAATAACTCAGGAATGTTCATTGAACGCGATTTAACCACTTGCGCTGTTTTTACGAGTCTGACTCGTGATGAAGATTCTAGTCAAACTTGATTTGATCGAAGCATCGAACTCTTTCGAAATATTCGCAAATATTAGCTTGTGTTTGCATTTGGCTGGATTTCATGACACACGAGTAACTCACGAACGTTAGTTGAACGTGTTATTTTCACGACTCGTGCTTTCATAACACATGAGTAACTCACGAACGTTCGTTGAACGTGCTATTTTCACGACTCGTGGCAGACTCGTGACGAAGATTTTAGGCCAAATTTAAATAACACGAGTCAGACTCGTTGTGTGACACTTTAGGGACGAATGTCATAATGTACGTCACACGAGTAACTCACGAAAATTCGTTGAACGCGTCTTAATCCCTTGTGCTGTTTTTACGAGTCTGACTCGTGATGAAAGTTGTAGGCCAAACTTGAATATCACTAGTTAGACTCGTTGTTTAACATTTTGGGACGAATGTCATAATGTACGTCACATAAATAACTCACGAAAGTTCGTTGAACGCGTTTTAACACATTGCGCTGTTGTCACGAGTCTGACTCGTGACGAAGATTTTAGGCCAAACTTGATTCGATTGAAGCATCGGAACTCTTCGGGAATATTCGTAAATATTAGCTTGCATTTGTGTTCGACCGGATTTTCTGTCACATGAGTAACTCATAAAAGTTCGTTAACCGTGGTATTTTCACGACTCGTGACTGACTCGTGACGAAGATTGAGGGCCAAATTTTAATTACACGAGTCAGACTCGTTCTGTAACACTTTGGGGACGAATATCATAACTTAAGTCACATAAATAACTCACGAAAGTTCGTTCAACGTGTCTTAACACATTGCGCTGTTGTCACGAGTCTGACTCGTGATCAAGATCTAGACTAAACCTGAATATCGCGAGTTAGACTTGTTATTTAACCCTATGTGGACGAATGTCATGACTTAAGTCACACGAGTAACTCACGAACGTTCGCTGATCGCGTCTTTATCCATTTCGTTATTTTCACAAATCAAACTCGTGATGAAAGTTGTAAGCCAAACTTGAACATCACGAATCAGACTCGTTGTTTAACACTTTGGGGACGAATGTCACAATGTACGTCACATAAATAACTCACGAAATTTCTTTAAATACGACTTAAGCCCTTGTGCTATTTTCACTAGTTTTATGAAAATTTTAGACCAAACTTGAAGGCCACGAGTCAAGCTCGTTGTTTAACCCTTTGGGAACGAATTTCGCGAGTTTCTCGTGTGACATTATGACATTCGCCTCAAAGGTTTAAACAACGAGTCTGACTCGTGATATTCAAGTTTGTCCTAAAATCTTCATCTTCAATCTTACCTAGATAAAGTGATATTCTTGACCATTTTTAATTTTACCAAATCTTCCTGCGTGTATAAAAGAAAGCAAAGAAAGTAAGTATGTAAGAGTAGTGAAAGGTTTCTAATGTTTCAAACTGTCGATCCGTAGGTAGTGAAAGAGTGATGAAAATTCTAACTACACCAGCTGACAGACAAAACTTACGTGTTTACTGGACCGTGTCGTTCATAGAACGATAGAGACTGTATAGTTGGGAATAAAAACTACACACTTTTAACTTGTCAGGAATGTTTACCGTTTTCGAAATCAGTAAAACCGAAAAGAAAAAAGTTTGGCTCGATTTCTCTATCAAAATAGATCCATCCAAGCTTCGGTCTCGAAGTTTAATTTCTTAAATATAATTAGCATTGAGATTTAAAAAACGCAAAGATTAACATAAGATTGTCAGAACATGCGATAGTCTTCGCAGAGTTAAAAAATTGGAAAGAAAAGGACTCTATAGGAGGTTTTGGTTATCCTATGGTGTTTTTCCTATGGAAGAGGAAGCATAGGATGAAACGAGAGGTTGTCTAGCATAAAATGGAAAAGCTTGTAGTCCGTCGGTGACTCTAACAAAAATTGCGATATACAAGGGAATAAAAATGCACGTAGATCTGCTTCAATATGTGATGTTATTCCTTTGCTCTATTACCATTCTTGCGGAGATATTTTCCAAGTTTTTAAATTTCACGAGAAATCCTTACGATCCCTGTTCAATTTCAGCGAGCTTGTCTGCAACGAAGTAAACATCGGCTTCTCTGAACTTCCTGCTGCTAGTTGGATTAAAGGTTGCAATTACACGATGAAGAGAATCAGTTCCTTCTTTTAATTTCAGAAAGGAGTATTTTTAAAAATTTATACGGTTTTTGGAATGTTAAATTCATAGAGAAATTAGGTAACCCAATTTTCTAAAATAATAGAAGCGATAAAGAGAATTGACGATGAACAGAGAATCAATTCCTTCTATTAATTTCGGAAAGGAATATTTATAAAATTTTATGCGATTTTTGGAATATAAAATACCTCGAAGAATTAGGTAAACCAATTTTCTATAATAATAGAAGTCATAAGGAGATTTGATAATAAACAGAAAATCATTTCCTTCTTTAATTTCAGAAAGGAATATTATTAAATTTGAATGATTTTTGGAATGTAAAAATTCTCGAGAAATTAAGTAACAAAATTTTCTAAAATAATAGAAGCGATAAAGAGAATTGACGATGAACAGAGAATCAATTCCTTCTGTTAATTTCGGAAAGGAATATTTATAAAATTTTATGTGATTTTTGGAATATAAAATACCTCGAAGAATTAGGTAAACCAATTTTCTAAAATAATAGAAGTGATAAAGAGATTTGACGATAAAGAGAGAATCAATTCCTTTTTTTAATTTCAGAAAGAAGTATTTTGAAAATTTCATACCGTTTTTGAAATGCAAAATTCGTCGAAAAATTAGGTAACCCAATTTTCTAAACTAATAGAAGTAATATATAGATTTGACGATATACTGAAAATCAATTCCTGCTTTCAATTTCAGAAAGGTACCTTTATTAAATTTCATATGGTTTTTGAAATATAAAATTCCACGAGAAATTAGGTAACCTAATTTTCTAA
>NW_027470645.1:0-34793 GCF_051020765.1 Lasioglossum baleicum | reverse complement strand
AAATTGGACAACTGGATTTTTGAATACCAAATCGAAAGATTTGAGTTACAAATGCAGGAGGAAAGGAAGGTATGCAGTGGCTTGCCATTGATTTTAGCCTAATTTTCGTATTTTGCGAAATTTGGAACCTCACATCTCATAGTAAAGCTGTTACGTTTGCACGAAAATACAATTGCGGTTCGATTTTTTCCAATTTCACAACGTGAATCAAATTACGAGAGAGTGAATTTACCTGTAACGATAATTCGACAGATCTCTATATTTTGAATATAAAATTACGAACATCTGTCGATCTAAAAACTTCACAAAAAATTCGTTTTGTAATGTACTTTGAATTTTTGATTAAACCGTCCTATTCAAAAGAAGATTCTGAAAGATCAGCTAATAAAATGTTGCCAAAGTTTATGTAACCTTTGTTAGGTAAACCTGAAGTTCAGCTTTAGTACTCCTCACCTCGCATATGCAAATAGCTGACAAAGCAGGATGACCTAAATTACCGAAGGCAGTCTCAACTCCTGTGGTCTAAGAAGTTTTACACCGGTAATAAGTCTTTTCATTGTTAATATAAGATTATGTCACTAATCCAGTGAAACAGCCTTTCAAAGCTCACAATATGCTACACTCCAAGTGCAAAAGATAATGAAAAGCGTTCAATTTCCAATCTCAGTGTTGTCAATATGCTATATACAATAGCCACATGCCTGTATCGGGATGTTTTCATTACGTCAACTCTCAATAAATAAATTATATTCCTTATTTGTCCTTCCTTCCTTAAATATTGTTGGATTTATTTTTCTCAGTTTCTACTATTACACTTAGGTCGTCCATTAAAGTCTCCTTGTCCCAAATATCGAGGAAGCAAGTTTAGGTTGAAGATGATTGTGCTCTTAATAGATGGCAAATCTGTATCTATGGAACATCAACTTGGCCTTTTCCAAGTTTCGACTATTAAGTGGCTACCATAAACTCAGGACACCTTAATACCTTTCCAGATTGTCTCAAGAGACACCATTCATGTAAATACATATATATTGCTTGTTCTCAAATCTCCCAATAGTCTATCTTCAGTGGACTTAGTTTATTTTGTTATAGCGAACTACATTAAACGTACTCCGAATATCGGAGAATTATTTAGCCTATATTATGCTAATCAGGCTAATACCTCTTCGACTAACGTCTCCTGTAATTTCACCTTCTCAGCTAAGGATTAACTGACTCTAAACGCAATGGATCTCCCATTCATGGGACAGAGATTATCACTAGGTTTAGTGTACTCGTCAATTTAACGGGTGGTTTGCTCCAATTACACAATATTTATAGATTTAAGCAATTTATATTAAGTTTGTTAATATTGCAATTGTTTTTAAATTAATCTCATGGTCTTTTTTTTAAAGAAAATACGTGGTTCTCTTTACCCGTAAAACTGAAGGGTCTCCATAAAGGTAGGTATACAAAAAATGTCCGTAAACCTAGTGTTAAAGAGACCCTAATTTTCCGTTATAATTTGAAAAAAGGAGATAGAAAATTAAATCGACAATTAACTCGACATTTGCCACACCTAGGTCAAGCTACTTAAATCCAAGTTAAAAAATATTTCCAATCACTATGACACGTACTAAACTGATCGAACTTGGTTCAGGAATAACGCAATATTTCGCGATCGCATCACGATAAACCAAACTCCAGATACTCGAATATTCTTACATACCTAAAAGTTTTCGAACAGTTCCCTAGCATCGCTCACACACCCAGACCCCAGGATCGCGTCCCAGAAAGCCATCGTGGTCTTGAAGCTCGTCTCGCGAGGAAACAACCGAGCTCCAACAACTCCACCCCGCGATCGGTAAGCTGAGCTACCGCAACTAGGGTGGATGCAACTCCATTGCCATAGTCATAAGTCTCAACGACCATAACCAGCGGCAACGTCCGCACCGACTCGTGACAGTTTCGCGTTTCTCCCCCGTTTTTCCTATTCCGCGCTGGAATTTTCACCTCGATTTATCCGGGCCAGCTATCAGCGTAACAGCGGTTATGTCTCCGCCGCAACGACCCGCGTCGAGACGACCGGCGTCGAAGCGATTGCACGCGCGCGGCCTCGCCGAAAAATCTGCCCGACACTTTTGTCCGGACGTGAACGAACAACGGGTGTTTGTCTATCGTTGGAACAGCGGGCGTGGTATTCTGGTCGATGCTACAACGTCTCGGTTCGGTCTCTCGCCGCACAGGTGGCGCGAGTGAGTTACGCGTCCACGCGTTTGTTCCGAGGATTCTCGGAGGAGAAATCAGCTCAGGACGAAACTGTGCTGTTTGTCGATCGGTCCTAGCCTGACTTTTGATTAGGAGATGGATGTTTCTTGCGTGTGAGTGTGGTGTTTTGATGGTGATTCTAAAGTTCTTAGCGGATCCATTGAGATTACTCCCAGCGAGTGGTCAAAGCCCAGGTTCGTTGGAGTTTGGGAAAGTAGGAAAGTTGGAGGGAAAAATGTAAAAGAGTTTCTTGGGAGCAAGACCGAACTGTTTAGAGTTTATTCGCTTCTCTGACTCGATGCTACTTGTTCCAGTGGCTCCGCGGAGGCTGATTTGTCGAGTTTGCAAACTGTCACTGCGACGGCTTACCAAATGCTGAGACTGTTCCTTCTAAATTGTTTAAGTGGTTTCTGTTTGCAGACTGTGCTAACAAATTTCGTTGATAATGAATTGAAACGCGGAGTTTTCCTGGCTCTTTATGAATATATAAATACAGCTGAAAATTTATTAAACTTTATAGTTTAAATTTCACATTTCACAAACTTTACCAACAAACTAACTTTGTTATATTCCAAATATAATCATCCGTAATAACAAATCGCGTCCATAAACTTTACATAATAAGCGAGTGTACCGATCCTATCACGTTATTAAAACACTTGAATATATTTTTATCGATCGAAACAAATGATTGTTAGATTGTAAACGTATATCTCGCACAGATTTTTTTAAATCGGATACAACCGGAGATCAAACATGCAGGAGAGAAGAGTACTCGATAAAGTAGATGCAAGCTTAACTATTGCCTTTTGAAAAGAAGCAGAATCGCTGGTTGGAGATCAGACAACAAGCCCCGTATCCGTAACGTATCAAACAAGAACCACTAAACGCAACCTTCGGCTCGACTTAACCACCTTTGAGGGCTTAACCATGGCTGCTGAAATAGTCTCGCCCCCGACCCTCGTTTCCCACCCTTGTAAAACCTTTGTCACGAGCGATTGACCTCAGTGTACGCTGCCAAGTGTTCCACAGGTTCTCCCTCGGTGGTTTTCACTTCGTCGTCATCGCTCAAACGGCCACAAAGTGCCGAAGGGACCGACGCGACTTGTTAAACCGAATGTTGCTGTTCTGCCTCTGAATGGAATGTAAAATGGACGCCGGAGACTACGGTTTAATCGAGATCGCTCTTCCAGATTTTACAGCGCCGTTCATTCGTTGAAACTATTCCCTCTGACTACCTTTATTTTCCCTCGTCGTATTTATTTACTTATTTATCGTATATTCCTCACACTATCCTTTTTTGTTGCACTTTTTATTACGGTTTTGCGTTATCGCATATCAGTTTTAATTACATGCTAAGAGGAGTGGTAATGGTAGTTTCTCGAAATTATTACAGATCGTGTCACACCATTGATAACGTTTATTTCGATTTTACAGACATCTGTCAATTTCTTCGTCTGTTTATTGATTTATTGATTTGTTATTTTAAATCTGTTTGACATTTCGCACAGCACAATCACGGTATTGTTTGTTATTCACATGAACGAGAACATGAAAACTAAAAAACATGTTGGATTTCAGGAGTGATTTTTACTGTAGAATTGAAACAGACAGAATACAGGACAGTATATAAAAGTTATATAAATTTAATGTTTTTTTTCTTTTTTCTTTCATATTTTCGCGATATAGGTTCTGTGTGTTTGTAATGATTTATATTTAATTTTGCGCTGCATTTTTATTTCTTTTATTTACTCTTTTGTGTTACATAATGCGAAATATTGTATTAATGCTGGCTAATCCATTAACCGATTAATATATAATTAAATACGAGTGTTATATAACAGTTAAACATTTAATTATTGAATAATTATAAAATAAAATATTCTCGCTCAATTTACTAATTACCAAAGATTATTAAAGGCTTTCAAATATCAAAGAAAAATCGTGTTAAAAATTCCCGAAGATATAGATTAAGAATCCTATTTTAAAAACAAATATCGTACAAAAATAATCTCAGCTCTATCACTCACAAATTCTTGAAATAATTTCATACAACTCCACCAGATATTTCTTTTTCCACGATATAATAGTAACAGAATTATTCCTAATAGTCAACTAAACACTAATTGTCAATAACTGATACAATAATAACAATAAAAAATTCTCTATCCAAGTTCCAAAATAACAAATCCTTTATCGTCAAATACCTCAAATACAGTCGTCGAGAACTACTGCTTCTTCAACAAAAATGATAAGTAATCTCACTAGTTCTCATTAAACAAGACAAAAAAAAAGATGAAATTCCAAACGTATTCTATTCTAGTACGTAAACCTAAGAAAAACGAGCGAAAGTACCAACAATCCGGTTTTTCATGGCTCGTTTCGTCTTTCTTCGAGACGTCAACCGTTGCTTTATGCGGCAAGTAAGATAGATATCCGAGAAGAGTTTCATGGCAGACGGTCCACGGAATGCCAAGCATTCGGCGAAGTTTCCACGAATCATTAATTTCACGGTGCAAAATCACCGCTGTGAATCATCGCTTTCGTTTCGGTTACTTGACTCGCTGGAAACCCCGATGACTCCTCGGACAAAGGTCATTAAGAGCTCGTTTCATTCCGTTTCCTCTATTTTAATCCGGCAAACGCCGAGCCAGTTAATTGGTTAAGTAGATCTCTACACGACTGCGGTTCGATCCGCCGCTCTTTTAATTCTATTTTCGCGTCAGGGTATTTGGGTAGCAGAACCACGTATATTTAACTTTCACCACCTCGTGGTTATTTTTTCAACCGCTCGGCCAATTCGCCTTTCGACGAGGGAAAGACCAGCTGAGGGTCGATTAGTATAGTAATTGCTGAGAAATTCAGGTACTCCAGCAGAAGTACGTTTCTGTGGATTTATTCGCTTTATTGACGAATTGCCGATACTTCATGCTGGTGAAAATACCATTTGGAACTTTGTTTTTGCAGAAGCGCGCAGCCCGTTTTCTTCGATTGAAAATTGTGAAATAAGGGATCAACCTCTTACAAAAACGTTTTTAGACATGAAAGGCTCGTCAATGAGAATTCACCCGGAAATGCATTATCTATCGAGATTATCTAGAACTCTCGAAAGCACTGGGAAATATTTATAACTGTTATAAAATGTTTCTCTTAAAATAGGGTAAGCTCCACTGGAAAGATTTTTGGAAACGAACAATAGCTTAGAAAATAATGCGAAGCTTCAAATGGGGCACCCTATATGCAGTGGCGGGAATATCAAAGTGAAATTTGTTTCTTTAAATAGAACCATATCTCAGAAGTATTCGCATCCTTTTCACTGTTGACTTTGAATAATTGCTATTTATTTTTAGTTTTTAGAAGTTCATACACAGAATATTGTACGTTAAAACATTTTATAAATGTAGCTTTTATTTGTAAATAACTAACAATTTACAGATTTCTACACTCTACGTATAAAGCTCCATGCTTTGCTTACAATCACAAGAATCAGTGTATCACGATTTCCTCTTTCCCTAATTATTACATTACATAAACGTAAACAGACACCGTGTAAATGGAGTCCCAGGTGTAGATAGCCAATATAACTGTCAACACACGAACTCTCAACACCCAGAATCTATCCACTATGCACAATATTCACGTGTAAATAATCGTCCTCTGTGTCCTGTAAATTTCGATGCATTTAGGTTCCACGTAACCAAACGTAACATACCGAAGCATTAAATGACCCTGATATAAATTTTGACGAATGATTTGTTGAAATATATCATGATACTCGTCAAGATTGGTATCAACTTACGTCATCATTAACTCAAAAATATTTGAAGATGTTATACTAATTTTTGCGATTTTTCCATTTAATTATTTACAGAGGAACGCGTGGAACACGAATTATACCACTCGGATACCAATTTTGACGAATAGTTTGATGAAATGTATTATAATACTCGCCAAAATTGGTATGAACCTACATCATCTACAATTCAAAAATATTTGAAGATGCTATATGAATTTTTTTTCCGATTTTTCCTAGAATTATTATTGACGGAGGAACGTGTGGAATACGAATGATACCACTCTGATACCAATTGTGACGAATATTTTGTTGAAATATATCTGACAATACTGCTACCATTTTTGACGATATTTTGTTGAAATATATCTCAATACTGATACCACTTTTGACGAATATTTTGTAGAAATATATCATAATACCACTGGCCAAAAGTGGTATCAACCTCGGTCATTTATAATTTAAAAATATTTGAAAATACTATACAAATTTTCTCCGAATTTTCCTTTGAATTATCATTCACCGAGGACCGCGTAGTTTCTAAAACGCGAATGACTCTAGTTCGCACAGATTTGGTGCGGGAGAAAGGTTTTAAGGCTGCTATTTACTAAAGAAATTAATCAAAATAGTGGTCGCGAGACGACATTTTGTATCGGCGATACGCGAGCGCATCAACATGCACGTTTGAAACTAAGATGGATGCCTCCGGAGGGTTTCCTCCGCGAGTTTGTACCCCGGAGAGCCGCTAGCAGGCATTGATTCGTCGCGAGAGGAGAGTTACAGCTTTGTTTACTTCGCGGGCGACGAGACCAGCGCCGTCCAGTCTGGCTCTGCTCGCCCGTGTTGCCACTGTCTCTTCGTCCTCCACCTACTCTTCCATGGCTTCCATCTTCCGCGACCTTCTTCTGCTTCTTTCACCGGCTGTCTCAACCGAAGAACTATAGCCCGCGTCAGGATCGACCCTCTTCGACCTCTCGCCTTCTTTCCTCCTTGCGAGCTTCGTCATCTGCGCAAACACGTGCCAGAGGATCGACTTGCGAGGTGTGGTAACTGATCCGTTAGATCTGTGATGATCGAGACGTGCACTCAGATAAAAATCATCGTTTTAATCCCATAAGCTCAATTTTAGTATCATTTGTTACCTAAAAATTAGCGATTTCTTCATTTCCTTTTCATTATTTTAATATTCGCATACATTAAATAAAATGCCTTTGCATTTTTGTTATTTAGGAAGTATAGTTTATAATAATGTAATGTATTTTTTAAGTCCTTTGTAATAAAGGATATAAAATCTATACTGGTGTAGGAATATTTTTATGATTGACTATGTATTGCTAACATGATGTGGTAGCTCATGTGTTGGGTCTATAGCAATCGAGGTGTACAATTGCTGGCAAAAGTTAAACCTCAGACTTTTATGTCGTAAGTGTATGTCATGATTGAGGTCAGTTCTGAACGAGAATGAGGTATACAGGGTGTGAAAATAGAATGTGTCACAGGGGATTGGAATTCTTACTAAAATCGTTTTTGTGGCATGATAGAGCATTATGTGATAACATTAATATCATATTGCCTGGAATTAATCATTTTTATGTAGGTGCAGTGATGTTCTTCTTTTGTAACATTATAATAATTGTTTTTACATTTACGTATATATAGATTAGCCAATTTATCGTGTATCTTAATATTTGTGTTATAAATATTGAGTAATGGAAGTCTACTGTACTGAACTTGAGTTGATTCATTATTGCAATTAATATTCAATCTATATATAGTGAGTGAAAAAGATATTAGAATCCTATATTACAAGAAAATTCAGATTTAATGAAAATTTGTTTGCATATAGAACATGATTTCTACGAGAGAAATTTTTTTAAGGATATCAATATACATTTTTTCACAATAGATTACATGTGTATTTTGTCGATTTTTCATTAGAGAATTTTCAGGAAGAAATTTTCAAAAATGAATTAGAAATTTCAATATTCTAAAATTTGTTACGCAATGCTGAGACAGTATACTGTAACGAAAGATAATTTCCAGTACCTCCATCTCAAAATTCTCATTACTGTTATAATTTGCAAATACAATTTTATCAATTCCATATATCGATAGTTAAATGAATAAAAGTATTTTCTTCGAACAACAAATATCTCGACTCTTCTTCCTTCGCTGCACTGACCACCACAAGAGTTTGTACAATTCTCAGACAGTTTCCCGGACTGTTCGTTCTACCCAATTACACGACACTTCAATATCCTTAAGAATTTTCAATTTACCCGGGCAAACGCGTATACCACGTTAAATTAATTTCCCATCTCATCTCGCGGGGGCTGGCCGGAAAGAAATTAGACGACGGTTAAGTCGCGCAATAACCAACGTAACAACAAACTTTAGAATAGCTGCACGACCCTAACGTCCTCACGGAGACAGCTAAATCGTCCCTCTTCGTCGCCATATGTGGAAAGTTCCACCACGTTCCAGGCTTGAACGTAATACGACCACTTAACCCGCAAGCTGTCTGACCCTTTGGCGAACAACCTTCTGCCATGACGTGCCCCATGGTCCATTTAATTGTCATACAGCTCGCCCTAAACCGATTCCAGCCGAAATTGTCGGAGGAATTGCTCTGCTCGATCTTCGTTTCGATGATATTTGCTGCTCTCCCCAGCGAACTTAATCCCCCATAAATCTTCGCGTTTTTCCACTGGATATCTGTCTTATGGATATTCCAATCTTAGATATTTAGAGGGAAGGGCGGTTAATCTTGCTTTCCCAGTTGAATATGGTTCCTGTGGATAAGTTTCTCTGATTTTTATGTAATACGGCTGGAACTCGGTTATCGGATATAATTGGGAGATAGGGGATTTGGGATGAAGAAAGTTTCCAAGATAATGGAACAAACATGTACATATTTCCTCCTTGTGTTTGTTCCATTTCACGTATTTCAAGGAAAACGGGATTGACGTATAAAAGTGATCGCAGATAATTTTTATATGTCTTTATGAAAAGGAAATAAATACTAATTTTCATAGGTTTTGAGAAAGGAAGTAAATGCGAAGTCCCAAATATCTTCTTCACCTTTTCACTGTAATTTTACTGCAATTTAATTACGTGCTTTAGCATTTCGATGTCAGAGTTTATGATTATTATTAGCAATATCCTCGATTTGAATGAAAATATTTGCAGAAATTCAGACAGCGTTTGGTAAAGAATTCGAATAACGAGAATTCTGATAATCAATGTTTCTCTGCACATCGACCACCATTTCTTGGAATTATATTTTTTGACAAATGGTAACATTTCGTCGAAACAAGCCTGGAATACTCGTATTTTTTGAATTTTCCAGGCCGAAACATTGCCATAAATCACATCCATAACGATATTAAAAAAGAAGAAAGAAAAAAAAAAATTGGGAAAAATCAGTGGAATTACTACAAGCGTGATTTTTCCACATTTGGAATATAAAATATAAAATATAAAACAGTTTCGCGGTTATTTTGGGGCATTTTGTTGGAGTGTAATGGAATATGAATAAGAACGATTCGCAATGAGGAAAATTCGATTGGAGCGACTATTTCATTTTCTGGCTGATGCGTTTTACCTATTAATCGCGTAAGTGAGATTTATCATTGTCGTTGATGTTCATTTTTCAGATTTATGTCCCGATTACATTGCTGTTTCCCGCGACGCGTTCTTTTCTACTGTTAAATAACTCGGAAAGGATCTTTTGCTTTTCTCTTGTTTATCTCGTTCCTTCAGCTAGAATGTGCTCTGATCGATTGCGTTCTGCCTGCAGGCAAGAAATATGTCATTGGGATATTGGACCGCGACTGATTTATATGTATATGAACGCGATGTGCAATTAGAAGTATGCCTTAGCGACGGGGATACACCGGCAGCTTTTCAAATATTTAAGTTAATCGATTTCGCGAAATTATTGCAAATGAAATATTCCACATAAATGTATGTAATAGAATTTATATTGAAATATGCATAAATACGAAATTTATTCAGAAACTTGAATTATAAATTTATTAGAAACTTTGAATTAATTTTTTTCACTGGTAATAACTAAATTTAAAGTAAAGAAGAAGAATGTTATAAGCTCAATATCAGTTGTTTATACTCCACCAATTATTAAAACTTGAATATTCACTCATAACAACGAAAAATGAAATAAATGCCAAAAATGTATTGTAAATAAATCTCGATTCGCGATCAAAAACTACGATTAATAATAATTTATCATACAAAATGCGATTAATAAATATGAAATATACACACAAAGTGAATATAAATAAATAAATTCAGGGAAGAAAATAGAATAATTATACTACCCCTGTAAAAGATTTTTAACCAAACACGATAGTGTGAAATTATTAAAAATTACCGTTAAATTTTACGTTTAAAGAGCTGCGATATAAGCAATATATACTTTCGCTAATGAGAGAATAGTTATCATCGACTTTGGCCAAGTGATAAATATGCAAAATAAAATTTCCATGTTTCCAGGAAGCCTGTAGGATCTGTTGTATTTTTACGTATCTCTCGGTTTACTGGAAAGTCTCGTTAATTCACGAACTAGTCAACGAAACATAATCTCGTTTTCCCACGGTGTCTGTTCTCTTTTCTTTATTCTCTGCTCGAATAAATCGAGTCCTCCACGAAAGCAACACTTCACCGCATTTGCGTAAACACATCCGGAGTATGCGCGGTGGCAGTAAAGAACGCGGAGGAGGAGAAGCCAGGAAGGAGAACCGATTAACTTCCTCCAACTTCAACTTCATCTGTACACCCTTGTCTCTGGGCGAACTTCGAAGATATTCGAGCACGCCGTCGAAATATATGGAACGACTGGGCTCTTACGATTTAACAGATACTTAAGTTAGATCATTGGTTTCCGCTGGGACATTCACCCAACCCTTCCCACTCCAGTCGAGCTTTTCGCGAATTTATGAAGATATCCGCGGTATGTATTTTCGAAGGTATTGCAATGCATAAATTTCAGTTACGTATCAACGTAGACCCGAAGGAAATTTGCAAGATAATATAAACGCTGGCGTAGAAGTGAAATAGTGCGTTAGGGTAGAATAAAGTGTGGACCATGAAAGGTAATGCAATTTTTTGGGAATTTCATCGTGAAAGTAAAACGGAGATCGCCTTTGAATGTGAAAATAATTTTTACGAAATTTTAACTGTACTTTTGACTCGGTATGAAATTTTCGTGCAAGGATGGAATATATCAAGGTAGAATAAAGTGCATGGAAGAGCAGATGCATAGAGAATAGTAGGTAATAATGTTCTAGGTGATTTAATTTCAAACATTTAATATGAATTAGTTTCAAACGAGGAAAAATTTTTACAGATTGAAGTCTGCAGTGTTATAAGAATCATAATTATAATCTTAATTATAATACAAGATATATAATATATTTTATTATTATTTAAGATATTTATTAGTAAACTTAGTATTTTATTTATTAATATAATATAGTATAATATTACATCTTATAATAGGAATTAGAAAATTGAATTTTGTTTGTCGGATAAAAATTGAGCTGTAATAACTATATTCGAATTTTTTAAATTCTTGTATTACTCGCAATTTTTCCTTACACAACTGCATGAAATTCCACTGTCTGTAACCTCAATAAAATTCATTTAATAATAGTTAGAGTAATTTTCGAGTAGAAGTTAATGCACCGAAGAAATCTTCTTCGCAAACGTAGCAGTCTTACATTGATTAGTTCCTGAGCCGTTTACAGAACGATTTTCTTGTGACGTGGCATTTGGTTAAAATGAATTGTAGGAATGTTAGATGGATGATGGAAACGAAAAACTTTTTAATAATAAAAAATGGTTTATTCGAAATAATAAGTAGACACTTAATCAAGTCTAATCAAGTGACACATATAATTCACACACTGACACTGAATTATCAACTGAACACTGAATACTGCATACGGACTATAAAAATTTCAATTAATATTCAATAGGTATTTAATAAATATTAATCCTCTTATAAGCCATCATATGTATCGTAAAATTAATGCTTGCAAATGCAAATGAAATTAAAAAGCAAACTATAGATAGATGCAAAAATAAATATAAAATTAAGAAACACGATACAAATAAAATTAAAACATTAAGTATATTTAGTATTAATATTCGTAATTTATTAATTTATGGTTATATATATGGTTAATACATAATTTATTGTCCATTGGTCTCGACTAATACGTAACGTAGGAAAATATAACGTCTGTATGTCGATTGCACATAATTTCAGTCACGTGATTTACAAGTAGAAGTCATTTAATCCCTCGAATTGGCATTCAGATTTATTTAGTGGGAAATTTCTAGTTCATTCGTTTTTCAAGTTTGCACTCCTGACGTTTTTCTCCCATTTCCATATCCTAGTTCGTGAAATTGCGGGCAATGAAAAAACTGCACGGGACCTTAACTTTCTATGGAATGAAGTAATTCGCACACTAAATGAATTAAATAAATCGGAACATTTAAACGAAGCACATAATGGGTTTGGGATAATGGAATTACAAAAATTTGCAATTTAATAAAATTTTAACATAATCCAAAAATTTTGCCATCAACTGCTTTTTAATATTTCATTTATGCACTTTATTATCGTTTAATTGTTTCTATTACTTTAATTTCGACATAAAGTATAAAAATGAATAAACTATTTATACTATTTATATTATTTTTTTACATCTATTATTATATATATCATAAATATTTACATATCATGACGATTTCTTTCTTCTTAATAAAGAAATAATTCGAGTTTCGTTGCTATCAACTTTTGTTACGTATCGGAAATGAATTTTATTGAATTAATGAAACAGAGAGCAGTTAATCATATTATTCCTGCGTTACGATAATCATTCAGTCGGTCTCATTAGATTCCAACTAGCGAAAGTAAACGTCAATGCTGACAAGCGCAATTAGTTTCAATTTACTTCGTAAACTCGACGTGGTCCGAGAGAAAATTTCAAAGTACCGCGGTAAACTGCCATGTAACTCGAGACGAGTTTTCTGGCTATGCGGTGAGTAGGATTACACTCTGGTTAAATACTTGTTACAATCGCTCAGAGCCTCGAAATTTTCCCCTTAACAAACTTAACATTTCACTTTTGCCCAATTTCCTCTATTAATTATAATTTACCCCTGTGATTAAAATACACACGCAATTGCGATAGACTGGAACGAAAGTTGTAATAATTACTGTGGCTTTATAAAATTCGCTACCGAATTCAGTGAAATTAAACAAATTTTCGTTAAACTTTCCGTTTAACAATGGACTAATCATACCAGTCAAAATTACCGGTTTCACAATTTTTATTCTTTTTTTTTTTGGAATTATTAATTTTTGGTAAAATTTCGTAGTAATTCTAGTATTAACTTTCATTTGCATTCATTTGCTTCATTTTCGGTTGTCTTAAGACCAAAGTCAAGACCTAAAACCTCTAAAACCAAGGTCTCTGTGCGTTGCAACCTTCCGATGACGAGACTTGATGATTAACATAATTTACCACAGAAGAATTTTTAGAAAACGATACCAAGCAAATAAATACGCTTCAAATTTAAGATATTTCCTATCTATTGTAAATTATCAAAGATTCTTTCGATCTCTGTCAATTTTTCGAAATTTGATATCTAAAGTGACAGATTAATTCCGATTACGGATTTGTTCTGGAATATTACCCAACAAATTATTCAATTTCCCAACAAATAATCTTCTAAATGTATAATTGTATCGCCATTTAATCTTCGGTTTGATATACTCGATATTCCCACGAATCTGTATAAACTGTGTACCAGCAGTTGGGGATTAAGCTTCAGCGATTAACAAAGGTTTGTTTCGATAGATCTCGTGATCCTCTCTCGATATCGAGCTAGAACGTTCATGTTCAGACACAGTATTCTTCCTGTTCATAGAGCCACGCGCAAATGGGATTTCTGATTTTATGCTCACGCAGAAGTTCGGACATATTCTGGTTAAAGGTATTACAACCACTTAGCCCGCAAGCTGTCGAGTCCTCCAACCTCCAAGACATTCGCTTAACTGGCATAGGAAGGGACCCGTAAGCCAGCCAGCAGGCCGGAAGTATGCACGCCAACCAAGGCCACTAAAAGCATCTGGAAACTTCCCGTCGAAGACACTAAATCGACGTACGTACAACCAGAACTATTCTCGACTACGATGGAAATAAGATTGCCCTCGATTTACCAGCAAACGCTTATGGCTCGCTTTAACTTCACCCTCGTTCAATGGCCCGTCGATTACAGGCCCATCAGTAGTCAGATCGATGAATTTCTTCTTCCTCAGAATTGAACGATGCTTTCGAGTATATCGGGAGTTTCTTGTCTTAATTTATCGAGAGGGTTTTTAGCGAAATCGTGTAATTTTTCTTCCAGTCATTGAGTATTTGAATTGATTTTATATATATTTTTTGGTACACCGTGGGTTTGGTATTATGATCTGTGGATTACTGGCTAATAAGTAGTCAGATCGATGAATCTCTTGCTAGCTTAATTTATCGAGAGGGTTTTTAGCGAAATCATGTAATTTTTTTTCCAGTCGATGAGTATTTTAATTTATTGTATATATATTTTTTGGTACACGGTGGTCTTAATATTATGATCCGTGGATTACAGGCCAATCGGTACTTAGATCGATGAATTTCTTCTTTCTCAGAATTGAACGATGTTTTCGAGTATATCGGTAGTTTCTTGTCTTAATTTATCGAGAGGGTTTTTAGCGATATCGTGTAATTTTTCTTCCAGTCATTGAGTATTTGAATTGATTTTATATATATTTTTTGGTACACCGTGGGTTTGGTATTATGATCCGTGGATTACTGGCCAATAAGTAGTCAGATCGATGAATCTCTTGCTACCTTAATTTATCGAGAGGGTTTTTAGCGAAATCGTGTAATTTTTCTTCCAGTCGTTGAGTACTTGAATTGATTTTATATATATTTTTTGGTACACCGTGGGTTTGGTATTATGATCCGTGGATTACAAGCCAGTCGGTAGGCAGATCGATGAATTTCTTCCTGTTTTAATTTGCGTGCAGGGTTTTTAGCGAAGTCGTGTAATATTTTTTCCAGTCGTTGAGTATTTGAATTGATTGTATATATATTTTTTGGTATACCGTGGTTTTTGTATTCCGATCCGTGGATTACAGGCCAATCGATAGTTAGATCGATGAATTTCTTCTTGCTCAGAATTGAACGATGCTTTCGAGTATTTCGCGAGTTTCTTCTCTTAATTTATCGAGAGGGCTTTTAGCGAAATCGTGCAATTCGTTTCAGATCGTTGAGTATTGGGATATATTCTATATGTATGTTTTTCGATACACTGTATTCTTACTTAGTATTTTAATTATCGATTTTTAAAGATTGGTAGTTTCTTACGGTACAGTGGTTTCTTCGTTTCACAAATTTCATTTTAGTGATTTATCTGTGTTATCTTGTTCTACTTTTGTTCAGGTCTGGTGATTTTAAATTTTACTCTACCGAATTGTTATTTAGTAATAAAATTTAAGCATGCAAATTGAAGCATGTAAACTATTGGAAACAGTTTTTCCCATAAATATTATAAATGTTACTACAATTTCTTCTTTTCTTTTCATTTGAAAATACACCCATTTTATTTCTTTTTTAGTTCAATTAATATAATTTTCTGCATTTTGCACAGTGAGTGAAAAATACTATTCATGTATACATATATTATGTATAATATTATATATTATATATTATATGATATAGTATATTTTATATATTATATATCCAACTTCTAAATACTTTTACAACATACATCATCTTTTTCGAAAATGGAGCTTTTTTTATCTCGATGACCTGAATTAAAATTCCAATTCATGAAAGTTAATAAATTTTTATATAACCAATATTACGTATAGTTCATATTATGTTATATATTATTCCACGAACCACTTATAACAAATTTTTGTGTAAACTATGTCTATCACACTGTACTATTGCGTTAGAGTTTAAGCTTTCCTTTATTACAAAAATATTATCCGAATAAAATCGCGATTTAAATTCGAAATTATTGCAAACTTTTACATATATACTCACATATATGCTACTATACCGTAAAATTTTTTACATTTCACTTCGTTCAAAGAGGGCAACCGGATTTTCCGTTCTCGCAGTTCAATTATTTCGTCTTTACAAACGCGATGGTGAGCTAAGGTGTCTTAATTTGCTTTCGTTATCGGCGCGCGGAAGTTCTCGCTAAAATTCGCGGTCGAGAAGTGAGCGAGCAGACTTACGAACACGTGAAGTTCCGTGCAAAATAGCCGTTGTAATTATTCCTTTTAATCTAAATTGCGGTCTGACAAACCAAGCAACGGGGCGAAACTTGCCAGCGTCAAATTTCTCGAGAATTTCGCGGGTCAGAAATCGAGATTTCCTGCAGTTGATAACTTTCCGCGAAACGAACTTAACGTACTTAAGAGAAAAAAATAAAAATACACGGCACTGAGTCAACTGTTATTTGCTCGCATAGAAATTCAAACTGATATCGAAAATTTATGTTATATATTTGACAAGAAAGGTAAAATTATTAACCTGTGCTGTGAAGTTAAATGCAGTATAATATTAAAAACAAGAAGAAAAATATTGTAATGGTAATAATAATAGTGGAAAAATAATTCTAAAATAATAGAAAGAGGGTTATAATAAGGATATAACAACAAACTGATAGTAAAATAATAATACTATGATAATAAAAATAAAAATAATAAAATAATAGTGATGTAATCACAACGAAATGTTAATAAGTTAATAAAAACCGTTTTGTAAAAAGGTAACCGTTGGAAAATAATAACAATAAGATAATAATATTGTAGTTAAGACGTTACGATAGAAATAATTTTACATTTATATTATTTAAACTTAATATTAATATTATCAAACGAATTGGATATTTTCATTAATTGCAGAAACAAAATATTTGAAGACAGATATTTTGTGATTTAATTAGCGTTGATAATAAGAAATAATTAATTACTTATGCTTGATAAAAAGGAAGTGCAATTTTCGATACTACGTAAATTATGGGGACAAGTGAATTTAGTTACTACTTATTATTCAATTAATATTCTTTATTTATAAATCATGGATTTCAAAGTTTCTAGGAAAGAATTAACCCTGTTAAGAAACTTGATCTTCGTTTCTGTTTTGGAACAGAGTCCTTATCTTTATAGCCTTTTCCGACATTTTAAATGCAAATAATTTCTGGAAGTTTACTTGAACTTCGTTCTATAACATGTATTCACATGCTATTTTTAATTAGCCGGTTTTCTTTATCAGTAAACTGTAAATCTTAAAGTTTCACGAAACCCTTTCTTTGTTTCTGTTTTAGGACTTAGAAACTTTTTCTTCATTGCTGTTACCTATATTTCGACCAGAAATAATTCTCTCAAGTTTACTTGAACTTTGTTCTACGACGTATATCCATATATTATCTTTAATAATTCTTTTTTATCTGTTAATTTCATCTATTAAAGTCTTAAGAACAAAATTAATTCTTCTATCGGCAAGACATTAAAAAATTATCGTTGTTTTCCTTTTAATCCAGAGATAATCTTTGTAATCACTTTCGACGTTGTCAGAAAGTACTAGGAAATTACTAGAAACCATTCCCTGAACTTAAACTTACTTGTCCTATTTTGATCGCAGTGTGCATTAATTATTCTAATATTAAATTATCAAATAATGTATTTAAATCTTTTCTTGTGTACATATCTGTGTATTCTATACATGTATCTATACTTGTAGGTAGATACATTTGATAATCTAAACTATGAAAATGTGTTATCCGTGAAATAAAAAGATTCCAAATTTCCAAACCTCTCAACATGAAAATCTACTAATGAAAGCCTAACCCATACTGTGAAGTGCCAAAGATGAATAAATGGTGTGTGTTAGGATTCGAATAAATGAATCCAATTTTATGTTGTAGATCATGGTCCATACTATAAGACAATATTAATAGAAATTTCGAAAAAACACAGGTGTCTTCGAAAAAATTTTCAACCTGCAGAGGATACCTATAGAAATAGGAAAAATTATTTCTCTGGGTTCACGAATATGAATCAAATTTTATGTTGAAGACCATGATTCCTACTATAGGACAATATTAATAGAAGTTTCGAAAAAGTACAAGTGTCTTCGAAAGGATTTTCTACTTGCATCGGAGGTCTATGGAAAAGAGCAAAATTATTTCTCTGGATAGAAAAGAGATACGATTATGAATCTAATTTCATGTTATAGCTGATGGTCTGTACTATACAGCGAAATTAAGACAAACTTCAAAAAAGTCCTGATATCTTCGAAATAATTTTCTGCCATGAATCCAATTTTATGTCGTAGATCATGATCCGTTCTATATACACAACCAGGAATCGGCCATAAAAATCGATATTACCAACACCCATAGATTCGAAAATTCCCCTCTCACAGAATCACCCGATCCATCCGAAGCTTCGCAGTAAAGGAAAGAAATCAGCAGGAAAAAACCAAGCACCCAGCACACATCCATCGCAGCGGCCAGGGAAAACAAAGACACCGAGTGCAAACAATCGAGAGTAATTGCCAGGTCGCGGAAAACCAGTCGTCGTTTCTTGTCCTCGAGGAACAACCCCGCAAGAGTTGTTCTCCCTCGTCAACGCGTTCTTCCTCCTGGCCTCGCCCTCGGCACCCTTTCGCGCGAATCTGACGGCTTCCGGCGTGAAATAGCAAAAGACCCGACCGGAAGCAACGGACAGAGACGGAGCAGAGCTGCGCAGGCTGGGGAAAAAACATGATTCAATTTAAAAATCATTCGCTAAGTGCTCGTGGCCCGTGTGCTCTCTCTCTCTTTCTCCGTTTCGTGTCAGAAAGAAGCGACGACGCGCTTCTTCCGCTCGTCCATTTGCCGGCCAGCGCTTTAATTCACGGTGTCCTGGCCGGCTAGCCGTGGCCATGAATCCCTCTTCGACGTCTCGACACCGAAATATGGCCGTTTGCCTGCAACTGGCAACCGGTGTGGTTTTAATAGTCGTCCAGTTTAACGCCTCGGCCGCAAAAAACCGGCAACAAGCGGGAAAAAATGGAAGAAAGTGGCGGAGAGAGTGAGATCAGGGAAGGAGGAGTCTGGCGAGAGAAGACAGAGAGGAGGGGTGTGTTTGCGCGTTTATCCCGTTCACGCTCGATCCTCCGGGACTCGCGTCCCGGCCTGACTGAGCAGAGAGGGATGATTTGTAACGAGACCGATCGGTTTTACGAGCGCAGCCAGACCAGGGAAATGTTTACCATTTGCACGCTTGGAATTTAACGCCGGGGAACTGAGAGTTGCCACCGCTGCGACTCGTGCACAGGTCACGATTGATTGATTGATTTAAATCTGTTTCGAACCCCGGTATCTGATCGTTCGAGGCTGATACCGGGATTTCCAACGAGTTTGGAGATGGTATTTTGCGACGCGTGGTAGAATTTTTTCTTTTTGCAAAGGATGAGACGGATGGGTTTTCATGAAGGAATAAGTCGAGTCGAGGTGATTTCTAGCGGAAGTTGTTTTGAAATCTTCGAGTTCATTAGTTCAATGGGAATTTTGATAGATAATAACGTTTGATAAATAAATGTTACACGAATTAAATTCTGAACAGTTTCATATATGGTACATTTGATAATTAATAAGTCATTATCATAAATCAAATGTAATAATGGAAACTCTTATTTTGAAGGTTTAGTTTCAAATCTCTGAAGAATGAAATTATCTTAGCGCTACAAATACATTAAATGAAATGGAATTTCTGCTAGTTTCAACACTAGAACTACCAAAGGGGATGACTTCTTTCAGATATTTTATTTTTACAATTTCTCCAAGGATAATTACTTTCATTCAGATTGTAACATAATCCCGTACCATTACAATTCATTTATGTAAAATATATGTAGCTACTCATTATAAATCGATAGTTCTAGTATTAAATCTCTGAGTACAAATAAAACGCTTGTAATTATGGTAATTATGGTAGCTGATAGTATTGATGATAATTATATTTCTCACAGATATTCGTTAAACAGTAATTCTATTAATTCCAAATTTTGGCAAATTGAATATTTCAGTTCTCAAATTATGCATAGCTGTCTAAAATATTTAAAACATCGTACTCCTATAATTTTAAATCACCGAGTTCCATTTGTCATATAACGGAGTGTTTAAATTCCGAAATAACGTAAATTAGGTAACAGTAGCAGAGGACATTACAATTCTCAATATTTTACAAATTACACAGCAACCAATTCCAAACTTTTTGATATCATTTTCGACGTATCGAATCACTCGCATTGTCCTCTAATTAACCGATCTTCAATTATTCCCGGAATCCAGCATTTGATCGAATTACCTGTAATTAACGTAACGAAGTTCGTCGCCAATTTGCCAATCTTCATTAAATCAACTAATTTAATTCCAAGTCCCACTTTGCGAATTCCTTGTCATCGGATACGAGACTGCTCGCAGTCTGCGTCACCGTACATCACCAAAAAACGATACACCATCAGGCGTGATGGGGTATTGCCAAAAATACCTTCCCTCCACTAGAATCCATCCACGCAAATTACTCCGTTCGCAATCACCAGTCGCATCATACGATCGCGTATCGTATCGCTGAACAAACCGGGAAGCCGATCGAACCTGCCGAGCGAAAGCGTTTACCAAAAGGACAACGCGGAAATACGCTTTTAACGTCGTCGCGACGAGAAGCTCGAAGAAGAAAGCGAGAAAAAAGGAGTTGGCGCGGAATCCTGTAGATTATTCCATAACGCCCCCGAAATCCGGGATATCCCTCCGGTTCGTGAATTATGGTGTTCGAAAGTGCAAGAGTGAATTCCCACCACTTGGAGCCGGATCAGCGGCTAACTTCCACGCACCACCGTAAATCCACTCTTGTACTTCGAAACTCCGTAACTCACGATCGGATCATCGGAATGATACATTATGGTGCGCGATCGAGGCTCAAAAGCCCGAGGCTGCCTTTTCCCTTTCGCGCTTTCCACCGTACCATCTTCGCTCTCTATTGTCTCCTGCCTGATCTTCTTCTCTCTCTCTCTCTCTCTCTCTCTCTCTCTCGCTCTATTCTCGTCGATGGATAGAGCTCGATATCCTCGAGTTTCGTTCTTGGAATCGCTTTCTCCGCTCGTGGTCACGGGAAAACATCGATGCGGCGATCGAAGAAGCCAGGATGATATGTGCGCCGACCACTATCGTTGGAAACGTATATTTCCTCGCATTTGGTAGTGAAATCGAATAAGGTAAGTGGAGAGAAGTGAAACTGCGGACGAAGTACGCGAACGGAAATGGCGGTCGCCATTTATCCGGCGAGAGATCGCACTTTTCACCCTGTTTGCCGCTCTTGACTGATGGCGAATCGGTCCGCTAACTTTATACGGCAGACACATAAATTCTTGGTAATGGGGGAACGGGGTGAAGATTGTTCCACGGAGGCCTAGGAAAGAGGTTAGCCCGAACGAAATAGGATTCTTTCGTCGTGGTTCTTATCGGTTAATTCGGAGGATCGTTGGGGAGAGAATGGTCCGATTGCGTAGTTTGTCAAGCGGGGTGGGCGGATTTTTGAAGCCGCCCCTGGGGATGTAATTAGGTATCGGAATTAATGGCCGAGTGGCGGAATTGAATTTTTATTTATTTAAATATCAGAGATGTTAGGGTGCAGATACAGAATAGAGATAAAGCGAAGATTTTTAATTCATTCTTGGATAAATTATTTTTATGAAGGAGAAGATCATATTTGCATAAATAGGTTAGAAGCGATAAAATAATTTTTCAGCTTATGTTTTAATAACCTGATAGGAATACCTTTGAACAATAATTTTAAAATGATTCTAATACTTGTCATATTGATATTAAATTATCTTTTAAACTAATGATTTTTTAAAATGAATGACTTAGTGGATTAGTACAAGAAATGTTCGATTTTATTAGATAAGGGTGTTAATTAAAATATTTGTTTGAAATACTTTTTAATATTATTAATATCTTCGAAGATATTCAATTGGATCGAATTAAAGATAACACCCTGTATTAAATATGTTATTTCTAAACTTCAGTGATTTTAGGAATTTTAATTCAACGATTTTATGTTTAAATAATATTCATATACTAATTCACTGATATATTAACATATTAAAAACTTTTCAGTGTGTCCAAGAATTTTGAAACTAAGAATTTATTTGCTAATATATTAATACCTTATTAACACGCATTAAATAATTTTCAGTGATTGTTGAAATATGAAACTGAAAACTTTCACATTCTATAATATATTAATATATTGTCTTCATATATTTAGTAACTTACGATGATTCTAAGAGTTTTGAAACTTTAAAATTCCATGAAATAATTATTATATATTTCTATCCATTTGATGTGTAATTTTCCGTAATTCTAAAAATTTTGAACCGAGCATGTGTTAACAATAAGGATTTTATTCGATTGTTATACAACCAGTGCCTGAGGAACTACCGAGACCCGTGACATTGTCTTCCCCACAGTATAACCAACCAACAACGCCTGTTCATCAATTATTGACCCAAAGATCCTCCACTTGCTGGATCCCGTAAACCACGGTTAAAATTAGTCCTCGAAACCACTGGCAAAATATTTGCCCTCTTCCCAGGCGTATTATAAATATTAAACCCCGTGGCGTTGAAAGCATAGCGCGCGCGCGCTCATGATGCGACGTAAATATCCGCGACATAATGTACGCGTAACCAGCGTTAATATTAAACAGCGTGCTTACATCGCTTATGTTCAACAAGCGTGTTCAAACGAACGTATCCAGGCACTGATACGGGATTGGCCTGATGTCCGAGTGCAAAGCAAACTACCCCCAACCCCTATCTCCGTTTCTCTCAGCTATTCTAATCAAGTGTACAAATGGAAATGGATCGCGTTATACATTTTCTACGAATTCTCCATCGAATTCCGCCTCCTAAATATGCCGGAAGCGCGGGTGACAAGACAACATTGTTCGAGTGATCGATTCATTAGATCGGCATTTCCTTCAACGCGGTTATCGGTGGCTCGTCAGCCAATCGTAGATTCGATTAGGAATTTCTGTAATTCATCGTGGTTACCTAGCACCGTCGACCTGTCGTTTATTGCGCTGCGTAGGATTCCCCTAGATTAATGAATTCGGGTCAAGGTTTCGTGGATTTTCCAAATTTCCGAGAAATTATGAGGTTTTTATCGTTAGGGTGGTTTTGAATAATAGAATAAGAAAACGGAGTTCGTTTCGATATTTTTTAATAAAAATACTTTGACTGTTCTTAGATGCTAGTTAGAATAAATAAATTGTATACAAAATATACAAAATTTAGTTATTCTATTATATTTTATTACTTGACTTTGAGTAGAGTATAATCCTGAGTAAATGAGAATAAATAAATTACCATTGGCATTACACTAGAATGAACAACTTATGTCTCATACAAGCTATGTTATATTATATATTAATTTTCATTTACTTATTTTTTTCGTGTCTACAATTATCTTTTAAATATTTCTAAATACCTTTTTCACGATTTTAATCGGATTTCAATTGTTTAATATAAAGGTTCCAGACTTGGTTTAACTAATTTTTGGAAATACCGAGATCAGTTATCTCTTTCAAAGTCAGATTTCGTACGGACGCTAGTAACGAGCCATAATATCTGCGAAATAACTTTGCTGAAAATTGATTTAACCTTTGAAAGGCACGTAAACATATCTGGTGATTCTGGAATTGGAGCTGAAGTAGAAGGATGTAAACTCGATGTAACGATACGATACGAGTTCCGCGTAATTCAATCGAACATTGGAAAGTGCTTTTCGAGTCGCTCAAAAATTGCGTAGCCGTGGAAAATGGCTTCGAAATAAACGAAGGGATGGAGGTTTTATTCCATCGAACGTTCCGTCGAAAATGCCTGCATTGAATATTTGACGGCGCGATAAAACTTCTTGTAATTGCGCGGTTATTAGTTTTTCCGTTGCATTGAAACCTACGTGGACGCAAAGATAATTTCAAACAAATTCAATTTCGCGGTACGAGAGAGTTCGACGTAACGATAGGTTATAATACAGGTAGAAAAATAATAAAATAAATTTTCGAAATTAAAGTAACTACTGACAGCCAACCATTGCTATTTCTCTTGCTATATTACCTGTTAAACCGTAAAGTGAAATCAATGTTTCACTTTGCAATTTAATACAACACAGATTTATTTTATTCCACTGTAAATGAAATTTTCTTAACGTTTATACTATAGTCATTTATACAGGAGGGTATCAATTTTTCTAAATGTATTTTTTACTATTGCAATCAAAACGTCTTTGATATATTTAATCTCAATCCTTTTTTACATGAAAAACTATTTTAATTTAAATTTTTCTAGTGGCTTTAATCTTAATCTTTTTTTGCTTCTTCAATCTGAAATATTTTAGTCTGGAAAATTCTTTCAATCTAAATGTTTTTAATTGCCTCCGTCTTTACCCATCAATTTCCTTAATCGCAATTTTTTAATTTAGAAAAATTCTTTAATCTAAGTTTTGCTCCCAATTGTCTTAATTTTTCCTTTTCGTAATTTCCTGGATCGTAATTTTTTCAATCTAAAGTTTTTTAATCGCTTTAACTTTAAGTTTCTCCGTTTCTTTGATCTTATCCCCTTGAATCTTTAAAAATTGAATGGACGGTACCAAGAGGTAATTAATATATAATAATGTAGTCATTTTCATATCCTTATTACTACGAAAATTATCATGTTATAAACAATAATCTAACGTGAATATATATTTGAAGTTACGTGGGCCACCATGTTTATATATATTTCTTCTTATTGAAAACGATATATTATTACAAATAAACTATGCAAGCACCATATTTATTAATTAAATGCAATAAATAATCCATTAAATGATCCACTAAAACGATATCTATTATACATTTATTCTATAATAAAAATTCCTTTCACTGTTTACAAGTGATATATAATAATTAATAATATTAATAACCATCTATAATAATATTAATATATCAATAAAATTCATATTGTTTCTCACTGCAACCTTTGACTCGTATTTCAAACACATTTTCAGTCTCCAAGTGCACCAGAGGTAAAACAATTAAAGGAAGCTTTATATCCGAATGACTATTAACGTTATTTAAATGATCTATGCATTACAAGTTAACGCGAAAGACTATCCCACGCAATTACGCTCAACGACCGGCGATTTTTTTACCAATTTTCGTCTAACCGAAGGAACGGGTCGGTAACAATTTTCTAAACGACGCGATTTTCGGGAGCATCGGTATTCCGACGGCCACGGATTTTCGTGTTCGTTTCATTCGCACGAATTCTCATCGAGTCCTATGCGACTGCACTTAAAGTGATTACAAAAGTTCCTCGAGCCGTTCGCTCTGTGTTCTCCGCATTTATGGATAGAAGTTCATGCCACGCTAATTATTAAACGAGACGCGTATAAATGAATTAATTGCAATGAGCTTATGTTCACGAAAAGTGCAACTCGGACCATGAATTTTCTGCTGTGCAATGATTATATTATTTTGTAGAGAAATGCAATGACGAAAAGCGGAAAGATATGATTGAAATATTTACTTCCATTTACCCATCGATGAATTTAGACAATTTACGAAGTAAAATTTTTATCGCGCTTCCAAAACTGTACCCAAACTTAATTTTTCTATAGACATTTCGGAATGTGTGACAGCCTCACACTATGAAATAACTATTTATTATTTCAAATTGCCAACAAATTTTAATTAAAACAACAGGTCTGTTTGTTACAAAAAATTATTATGTTACAGTTACTTTGATTACACTGCATACATTTAACAAAAATTTTCTATAATAATCTACGATATTTCTTAAACTAGTATATAAGAAATCATACATAAATTAGCACCTAGAATAATTTTATTTCAACATTTTGTTACGCTATTTCAAATTTAACGTATTGATTAATGTCATTTTGCAGAATTTATTAAGTGGAGGTCGTCTTTAAAGTACAAAGGGTTAAATAACAACGTTACCAAATAGAAGAAAAGAAAGAATCAAAAAATTACACGATTAATTAACGAGTGGAAAAATTAGGGGCACCCTAGTTACCGAATTTGAATAAAATTTCGACCGATAAAGCAACGTCATACATAACGACGTTAGTCATGCGTAAACATCGTTAAGACAAAGGCAGCGTTATCATACGCGATAATGTTGGTCAGTTTGTATTTGGTAAACAATCGCGGTGCACTCGAGTTAATACCGATTCATGCTTTCCTCAAAGGCGAAGTTTCGAATTTCAGCGAGCGAGCCGGGCTTCCGTAAACCACGAGTCCGCCGGCCGGAAGTGAAATCCGATGTTTCCATCCGCGTCGCTACGTCAAAATTCCGGGATTCGGTGTAGATTGTCGCTGACCCTCTTATCGCCCGAGTTTCTCCACGATTAACTTCTTTGGGTGCTATCGATTCTCTGACCGGATTCAAAGAGATTGTGTGAAGCGAAAATTCGCTAGGATTTCAGGCAAAGAAGACGCGCAACAAGAATAATTATTATTTCCGGAATTATAATTATTAAACTATATTACTATTTTAATGCGAAGGTTGCAAGGAAAATATAGATTCATAAATTGTAGATATTTAAATTATTAATGGTATTAAACAATTTTAGTACGATATATACACAGTGTATCTTTTTCATTCTCTTCAGGAAAAATTAAATTGTAATTATGCAAATCAATTTATATAAATGAATTGTTGCTCTTGCCATTTCAATTTGGAAATTAATGCCATGGAATATTGTGAAGAATTATTATACGTTACTCAAATTGTGTCAAATCATTAATTTACCACAATTATTTTGTAATCAACATAATAGAATGGTGTGACGATAAAACGGTATTTAAATAAATATAGTATTGAAAATTCATAACGTGAAAGAAAGACAGACGTGTAAACCATGATTAATTGTAATTCTAATTGCTTTGTAATATTGCAATTTAAGGCCTCATTTTGCAACTTAGTATATTTATATATGAAAAAATTATGTTAACTCAAAAATTGAATGCCATTGTAACAACAGAACATAGATTGTTTAATGAAATTAATATAAATGAAATAATGAAAAACGAAAAGTAAATAAGGAAATAATATGCAAATGAAGAGTATAGTATAACAGCGTAATGAAACTTTATACAAGAAATATTTGATTAATTGATTCAACTATTTTTTTTTTTTTTTTTTTTTATTAAAAACGAGTTGGTTGTTGGTTATTTAGAAACATTGTCGAGGTTATATGTGAACAAACATGGCAGATAAATTAATTAATTTCTATATAGTGCAAACATAACGATACTATGCATGATTCAAATTCCCATAATGGACCAATCCCAAATTGAATAGAGTTTTGTTAAATTTTATTGTATGCCGACATATAAATTTCGTAATATGGACAGAATTTCACCTGCTCTTTTTAAACGAAATTAAACAAGAAAAATGCTAACGTAACGATAAATTGAAATTTCCTATAAAGCTTCATTCTTTCAACACCGAACCAAAACCCAAAATATAAAATAAATATCTAGGTAATCGAAAGTAAATTTATCAAGTAAAGTACTTTACAGGTAATCTTCTAAAATATATTTCAAATACGATTCAAAAATATACGGAATACAGGAATATCATACACATTCTTGCAATTTCGATCAAAACCTCTTCTATAATACTTCCTTAATTTCCATACAAAATTATTCTCCGAATAGGACCGTTTAATTCTCGCAAATCCATTTAACTCGCGACCGGCAGAAAATTCCAAAGACAAAGACATTGAAAGACGCCCACAGCAAGAATCTCGTAGACACTCCAAGAACAACTCGACCTGAAGCAAACAAAATTCCAAATACACCGAGGCAATGAATTCCGAGGAATCGAAAAAAGCCAAGCAAGAGACCGTCGAATCCAGAAGTACACACGAACCCTCGAAAGAGCTGCAAAAGTAGAAACAAAATCACCCTCGAAACTCAGTCACCGTGAGTCGACTAGCCTCTGCTGGCTGCGGAAGTCGATATCAAAAAGAGAAACAGCTACGGGGAAGAAAATTAGGTGTAAGGAAAGAAGCCAGCACTAATAGCCAGAATAAACTAGCGGAACACAAAACTCTAACACAGGGGTGTCTCGGGAAGGGAGGAAGTCGAAGTCCCGAAAGTACCGTGTCACAGTTCGAGTACGAGGAACGAAGGAAGGAAAAAGCAAGGAAGATCACAGATAAAGGTCAGTTCTCTGTCTGTGCCGTTCGTGAAGAAGGGAAAAGGGATTCGAAAACGTGGAAAGCACGCAGGCAAGCGGCAGAAAAGCGAGGGTAGAAATCAGGAGAAGGATGCACAGGTTGAAACAAAGAGGAAGAAGAATCGAATGCAAGAGACGGTGTTCTGTGAGAAACAGAGAGAGAGGGAGAGAGAGAGGAATGAGAGCAACCCTCTGTCTTCGTCTCTGGAGGATTGCTGGAGGGGATGCTAGTTGTGGTGTATGTTTCCCTAGTCAGGGCACGCGCGACGTAATTGTGAGGGTGGCGAAGGGTGTGCAGGACCTAAGGCTGTGTAGTACTGACATCGTGAAAGGGAGAAGAGAGCGAGAGGGAAAGGAGGGTGGGTTTGGAAAAGCAGAGAAGCTGGAAATCCGAGGTCGCTCGATGGAGACGAGGAAACGGACCTGGACGAGACTACGAGGGACGGGGTGGCTCATTAAACCACTCTGACACTCGCGCGGCATACGGGATTGATGATGAAATCATCTGATCGTCACAGTGATAAAAGTATCGTCGGTTAAATGGGGTTCTAGGGATGTTATCTTCCCTCAGAATTGTTTCATTTTTATCGCGGCGCGTATAAATTGAACCATTCACCGACTGACCACCCCATTTCACTATTTTAACTTTTTTAAACCTTAGCGTAGAGATTGGATGCTGGTAATGTTTATTAACCCTTAACGAACGAATGCCGCCATACTCGCGACATTATAAATATTCTAAAAAGATCGAATGCCGCCATACACGCGGCATAACGTGATATTTTAGGAAATCTGTTAGGTTTGGCCTTATTTATACATGCAACAATTAAGGGCGATCGGCAATTGTTTTTTGTTGTGCTCTGGAACGCATTCCTCTCATTCCTCTCCGAGGATGAACGAAAATACATCGTTTTATATGCGGTCAATAAAGTTTGTTATCGTCATTTTCGGAGGAAGGCGGAATCACGTAATTATTGCGATACTTGTAGTAAGAAATTAGGTATTCATATTGGGGACTGTTAGGAGAAGTACCATACCCAAAAAAAATATAAGTAATTTTCTATAAATATATCGTTAATCTATAAAAAATAAATTTATAAATGTATACAAATCTATACATTACATACACGCATCTATTTCTTTATTTCAATTTCTATTATTTTTATGAAATTTTCACTTCAGTATTCTTTTGTACAGATATATCTGTTCATATACTACCTATTATTACTGTAAGTTTTCATAAAATCAAATAAAGCGATATTAATTATGCATCTTTTCTCGCTCTGGAAATGAAGCACTTAATTTCCTAAAAATCCGTCGACTTACTGGTCATAGTATTAGAAAAATGCGCTCGTTCGTTAAGGGTTAATAATTGTAAAAATACGCGAGTGACGATAGAGATATGAATTATTTCTCGATACGAAGCTATAACGATTCTTGACTTAATACATTTACAATGTGCAACTTCACCACTCAATAGCAACTCGATAACAACCAACTCTCCAGCCTACTTTATATTTCTTTCCCATCATGCATACATTTTCCCATCCTTTTCTTAATATGATCAAGTATGGTCATGTTAAGGACCTGACACATTGCCCAGGGTTTTCTTAATTGGCCTCGGCTTTGCACGTTCGTAAAGGTACGTGCGCATGATGCAAAATGAGCGATACTATAATAGCTTGTCCATGGTTAACATTTTATCTATGTAAAATATATATTATATATATTATGTATAGTAAATTTCTATTTTTTATTCTGTGAAGCGAATCGATTTGACAGATCTGTGGCTCGATGAAGAATATGTGGTTTGAAGATGTGTGAAGATTTTGCATTTGTGTGTACATGTTATTGTAAGGTTGTAGATGTGATATGACAGATGGTTCGAGGCAGAAATGTGAATGACACGAATATTCTATTAGTTTTGTGTCACAGCCGTTTATTTTTGCAAAGTAGGAGAAATGGAATTGGTAAATTGAGTTTGTACAATAGTTACTTATAAAATATCTATGTATAGGAGACAACAAATAAAACGTAGAAAACATTCATTTACAAATTTTCGCGTATTCATTTTCTTCGATACGTACCTTAAAATTTATGAAGAAATCCTAAATCCTAGAATTTCAGAATATTTTATCAACCGCATAGCGAATGAGCATACAGCGATGCGATGCGATTTCATACTTTGCGATTTTTATTTCTGGCTATGCAATTCAGAATAATTTCATCACGCGTTTATAAAATTGAATCCTGCGAAATAGAAATATTCAGTCTCACGATTCAATATTTGGTCAATTGATGGTAATATGAGATAAATTATTTTTAAAAACTTCAAATTTCTTTTAAATTCCGATATAACGTGGTATATAAAAATAAAATCTAATATTAAATTTTCATGCTTCATATGAAGTTGTAAACAGGGATAGAAGGAGGAGAAATAAAATTAAAGATAAAAACTGGGATATTCCATTAACAATTCCGTTGTAAATAAAAACAAGATAAATATGTTTGAAGGCAGGAAATGAAAATTTGTAGCTACCGGAAATAATTGGCAGTTAGAAAAGAGGGTTTCAAGAGTATAGTTTAAACGAGTAATCACAAGAACGATGTAACGATCGTTCCTGTTGGTCGATCGAACCGTTATATTCCTTTTTGCAGTGCACACGTGTCGCGATGAAACAATATTTGCTCGAGAATGGGATTAAATCTGCGAACGAGTTTGAGTTCGTAAAGATCTGAAATTAAAATTGCGGAATTATTGTTTAAAGAGGCGAGCGAAGGTACACGTCATGCTTGGCTAATTGCAAATACCTTTTGGAAATTCTATTCGTCGAATTAACGTAAAACGATGTTATTGTTGAGAAGATCTTCGTACTTGTCTTAACAGTAAACTCGTTCGGAATTGCAAATATATATTTCATCGAGCTACCGTTTTAATTAAACATTTGATTTTGATCACGTATTTGGATTCGAGTCGGCACGATAACGTACGGTTACATAAATTTTTATTAAATCTTTCAGCGGACGTGAAACGCGTGGAAAAATAATCTAAGCTGCGAAATATCAATTCGTTATGGGGAATATTGAGAAAGAACACCATTCACCGCAGCGCGAGTTTTAATTAAAATCGTCTCGACGTTCCATTATGAAAATAATTTCAGCGCCCCTTTGAATTTTCCGAAAAATAGTTCACTCGTGTCCGGTGATCTGATCCACGCAGAGAAATTAATTGACCGGATTAACGAATGAAATAATCTAATTATGTTAAAAATAATAATACCCTGAGAGAAAGTATTCGGAGTACCTGACCCATCGAAAGTGAGAATACATTAGAAATTCATGATAAAAGTGCGAATGAGATAGTAGTAGCGAAGTCAATCGAAAAGTAATCGAAAAGTGCGTTTGAGAGTATTAGAGACTTGTGAGATGTCAGTAAGATACCAGAGTGACAATGTATCAAAGAGTGTTTGAGAGATAGTATTGAGTAAAGTTGATAGTCTTGGCATATTTTTTATCTTTGAAATATTAATAATAATTAATTATCAGTATTAATGAGAATATGTCAGGCTGAGGAAAAAGAAATGTATTTAAAATTATAAAAATAATGGATTTCTTTTTGCTCAACCAAATATATTGCGTAGTTCGGAAAGTCGTTTCGTTTTCGTTTTGTTTTTTTATGCGGCTTAAGTGTAAAGTTGGCTGTGAAAAAATATAATTAGGCTCTCTATTAGGAAAAAAACGAAATTACTTTCCGAACAACCTAATATATATATATTCCTTCTGAGTCCCTCTCAGTCCTATAATACAGAGGGATGAAATAATTCTACGATTAATAATTTAAATAATTACATAGATTAGTATTTTTTAATCGTATTGGGATTATTTACCGAGATTATTTATTCATGATTTATCAATTATTTTATCAATGCTATTCATTGATCGTGTATTAATTTCAAACTGATTCATTAATGTTACCATAATTATTTATATATTATTCATAGAATACAGTATATACTAATAGTATTTATCAGTTATTTATTAATTACAACTATTCAATTATGCTTGGAATTATTATAATGAATCATTTTTTACGCGAAATTCCTGTATCACACTTTATCCGTACTTTTCCTATTCAATATTTTATAATGGAAAAACGAGGTAATACGTCAAAACATGCCTCAGTACATGTAGGACATGGGTGATAATTCGTACGAATAGATGTCCAGCATCATTCGGTAATTAACAGTGTATGTCGATCGTCCCAGAGAAATAACATGCTGCGTAAATTTTATGTCGAAGAGGGAAGGAAATTTGAAAATTTTAATTTCACGAATGTCGAATTTATTTCGATAAGTTTGCCAATAAGGAATTTAACATACGAAAGACACTTTCGAGAAAAGAAAGTAGAAATGAGAAATTCGTATTTTATAGAAATTTGGAAATTAAAAAAAAGGAGAATTATCTGAGACAGACTTTAACGTATGCGCAAAATGTCTGAATGAGTATTGCACGTCTAGGACCCACGTTGGCTAAATTAAATGCACTAATTGTCTCAGAAGGTTCCATGGAAATTGCACAATGTATGGACCACTTTGCAACAAATGTAGTCACTGAAATAGACGAGGTACACATGGTCAAACAAATTACGAAATTTCCTATGCTTCCTACATTTTGTTTCGTTACATGTTAATATGTCCATTTTCGCCAAATTTATAATTGCATTATTTTCAGTTACACTTCTCGTACTTTCACAGAGTTGTCGGAGAATATGATCCCTCTATAACTGTTTGTAAATTGATTTCGTTTATTGAAGAATAATTATAATGAAATATTTGTTCCATTATTAATTACCGAACGAATGGCTAGCCAAGTAAATAGAAGTATGTTGATTATACGCATATTGTATCCTATTTCATAAATGCAAAAATTCAGGTTTTTACTTTGTAATAGTTCAAGGCAATTTCTAATATTAATTGCAACTATTTTCAGGATGCGTTCATATGTGCCACCGAGTGAAAATATATGTGTTTATTCGATTCACGCTAAATTATGAATATTATTGATATAAAAGTAGCAAATAATATAAGATATCAAACATAAACTACAACAAAAAATATAAAAATAAAATATGAAATGAAAAATAAAATACAGGATATAAAAGACATAAAAGTAAATAGTTACTAACAAAAAATATTTAACCTACTCATACATTTATCAAGTCTAATAATTAATTACTTTTATGACTTTTGAATCGTATACAGTGGAACGTCGATTACCTTAACATCGATTATGCGAATTTCCATAATTTTCTAAAATATAGAAAAAGAAAGATGCTAAACTTAATTCGTACATACTTTATTTCATATACTGTAATTTTCTTATTAGGTTATATTTATTTATTTAAGGGACATTTGTGCTAAAAAATTTGGTGATTTCTTACTCATTTATGACAATTCAAAATTTTCTTCTTCCAGACGGATTATTAGCACACGATTTCTCAAATAAAATCTTAGAATCCCGTCCACCTGTAATCCTCACTCGAAATTCACGTTAAAGTTTATTTTACTCGAGACTACAACCCAATTCCATCGATCAACGTTTCAAAAAAATTCCTCGTTTCCGAACGGTGATCAACGAAACCCGGTCCCACCTGTATTTGTTTAATCAACATTGCATTCCCGGGGGTGCAGAAGGAAGGAACCGAAGGCAGAGCGAAATCAAATACGAAGGGAGCAAAGGATAGGAGAAAAACCAAATAGCAAGGAAGGTAAGGTAGAGAAAAAGCAGGCACGAAAGGAGCAAAAGGAGCGAAAAAGCAAATACGAAAGTCGTGGCTCGTCGGTGGCAAGAAACAAGGCGAAAACTTCGTGGATATTGAAGAAGATCGCAGTCTCGATGGTTGTCCGGGCGTCAGGCAGTAAAAAGCGTGAAATCGGGAATCGGTCTCAAGTTTGGTCAGCCGTTGGAAAGAAAGGGGCGAACTTTCTCGGCGCGAGTTCCCTTAATTCTGGCCGGAGTCGCCTGGACCTACGTGACGAGATATTCCAGTGTGTTCTTAGGACGTGTTCCTGGAAGGGATGCCAATTCCCCGTGCCGTCAAGCCTCTGTCCTCCAGAGACAGATGAAAAACGAGCGTCTGAGAGAGGTTGCCGCATGCTTGACCCATCCGAACGGGTAAACCCCCGGAAGCCGAAAGGAATAGTCGACAGAGGAATAACTCGCAGCATATCGTTGCTGCTCTTCGCTTCCAGATGCCAGATCTACATACGTACGCGTCGAGAGAGCGTTACATGTTCGCATTCTTGCCCGTGGCTACGATGAATCGAGGATCCTGAAGGCTGACGCGCGACGTGACCGTT
>NW_027470644.1:0-34798 GCF_051020765.1 Lasioglossum baleicum | reverse complement strand
ACCCTTTATTCGAGCTTATGTCAGATTCGACGATTCTTCCTTTCAGAAGTGTAATTCTGTGCGGAATTGCTGTTTCGCGTGCTATACCAGTGCATTTGCATGCAAGTATGCGAAATTGGAATAGAAACTCCGATCCGGCAAGCACGATCACAATTTATTCGAGCCTATGTCAGATTCGACGATTCTTCGTTTCAGAAGTGTATTTCTGTGCGGAATCGCTGTTTCGCGTGCTATATCAGTGCATTTGCATGCAAGTATGCGAAATTGGAATAGAAACTCCGACCCGGCATGCACGATCACAATTTATTCGAGCCTATGTCAGATTCGACGATTCTTCGTTTGAGAAGTGTATTTCTGTGCCGAATCGCTGTTTCGCGCGCTAGATCAGTGCATTTGCATGCAAGTATGAGAAATTGGAATAGAAACTCCGACCCGGCAATCACGATCACGATTTATTCGAGCTTATGTCAGATTCGACGATTCTTCGTTTCAGAAGTGTATTTCTGTGCGGAATCGCTGTTTCGCGTGCTATATCAGTGCATTTGCATGCAAGTATGCGAAATTGGAATAGAAACTCCGACCCGGCAAGCACGATCACAATTTATTCGAGCCTATGTCAGATTCGACGATTCTTCGTTTCAGAAGTGTATTTCTGTGCGGAATTGCTGTTTCGTGTGCTATATCAGTGCATTTGCATGCAAGTATGCGAAATTGGAATAGAAACTCCGACCCGGCAAGCACGATCACAATTTATTCGAGCCTATGTCAGATTCGACGATTCTTCGTTTCAGAAGTGTATTTCTGTGCAGAATCGCTGTTTCGCACGCTAGATCAGTGCATTTGCATGCAAGTATGAGAAATTGGAATAGAAACTCCGACCCGGCAATCACGATCACGATTTATTCGAGCTTATGTCAGATTCGACGATTCTTCGTTTCAGAAGTGTATTTCTGTGCGGAATCGCTGTTTCGCGTGCTATATCAGTTCATTTGCATGCAAGTATGCGAAATTGGAATAGAAACTCCGACCCGGCATGCACGATCACAATTTATTCGAGCTCATGTCAGATTCGACGATTCTTCGTTTCAGAAGTGTATTTCTGTGCGGAATCGCTGTTTCGCGTGATATATCAGTGCATTTGCATGCAAGTATGCGAAATTGGAATAGAAACTCCGACCCGGCATGCACGATCACAATTTATTCGAGCCTATGTCAGATTCGACGATTCTTCGTTTCAGAAGTGTATTTCTGTGCCGAATCGCTGTTTCGCGTGATAGATCAGTGCATTTGCATGCAAATATGCGAAATTGGCACGAAAACTCCGATTCGGCAAGCACGATCACGATTTATTCGAGCTTATGTCAGATTCGACGATTATTCGCTTCACAAATAAATTTCTGTACGGAATCGCTGTTTAGCGTGCTAGATCTGTGCATTTGTATGCAAATATGCGAAATTGGCACGAAAACTCCGATTCGGCAAGCACGATCACGATTTATTCGAGCTTATGTCAGATTCGACGATTATTCGCTTCACAAATAAATTTCTGTACGGAATCGCTATTTAGCGTGCTAGATCACTGCATTTGTATGCAAATATGCGAAATTGGCACAGAAACTCCGACAAGGCAAGCAGGATCACGTATTTATTCGAGCTTATGTCAGATTCGACGATTATTCGTTTCACAAATGAATTTCTGTACGGAATCGCTGTTTAGCGTGCTAGATCAGTGCATTTGTATGCAAATATGAGAAATTGGAATAGAAACTCCGACCCGGCAATCACGATCACGATTTATTCGAGCTCATGTCAGATTGGACGATTCTTCGTTTCAGAAGTGTATTTCTGTGCGGAATCGCTGTTTCGCGTGCTATATCAGTGCATTTGCATGCAAGTATGCGAAATTGGAATAGAAACTCCGACCCGGCATGCACGATCACAATTTATTCGAGCCTATGTCAGATTCGACGATTCTTCGTCTCAGAAGTGTATTTCTGTGCAGAATTGCTGTTTCGCGTGCTATATCAGTGCATTTGCATGCAAGTATGCGAAATTGGAATAGAAATTCCGACCCGGCAAGCACGATCACAATTTATTCGAGCCTATGTCAGATTCGACGATTCTTCGTTTCAGAAGTGTATTTCTGTGCGGAATCGCTGTTTCGCGTGATAGATCAGTGCATTTGCATGCAAATATGCGAAATTGGCACGAAAACTCCGATTCGGCAAGAACGATCACGATTTATTCGAGCTTATGTCAGATTCGACGATTATTCGCTTCACAAATAAATTTCTGTACGGAATCGCTGTTTAGCGTGCTAGATCAGTGCATTTGTATGCAAATATGCGAAATTGGCACAGAAACTCCGACAAGGCAAGCAGGATCACGTATTTATTCGAGCTTATGTCAGATTCGACGATTCTTCGTTTCAGAAGTGTATTTCTGTGCGGAATCGCTGTTTCGCGCGCTAGATCAGTGCATTTGCATGCAAGTATGAGAAATTGGAATAGAAACTCCGACCCGGCAATCACGATCACGATTTATTCGAGCTCATGTCAGATTCGACGATTCTTCGTTTCAGAAGTGTATTTCTGTGCGGAATCGCTGTTTCGCGTTCTGTATCAGTGCATTTGCATGCAAGTATGCGAAATTGGAATAGAAACAACGACCCGGCATGCACGATCACAATTTATTCGAGCCTATGTCAGATTCGACGATTCTTCGTTTCAGAAGTGTATTTCTGTGCGGAATCGCTGTTTCGCGTGATAGATCAGTGCATTTGCATGCAAATATGCGAAATTGGCACGAAAACTCCGATTCGGCATGCACGATCACGATTTATTCGAGCTTATGTCAGATTCGACGATTATTCGCTTCACAAATAAATTTCTGTACGGAATCGCTGTTTAGCGTGCTAGATCAGTGCATTTGTATGCAAATATGCGAAATTGGTACGGAAACTCCGATTCGGCAAGCACGCTCACCCTTTATTCGAGCTTATGTCAGATTCGACGATTCTTCGTTTCAGAAGTGTATTTCTGTGCGGAATCGCTGTTTCGCGTGATAGATCAGTGCATTTGCATGCAAATATGCGAAATTGGCACGAAAACTCCGATTCGGCATGCACGATCACGATTTATTCGAGCTTATGTCAGATTCGACGATTATTCGCTTCACAAATAAATTTCTGTACGGAATCGCTGTTTAGCGTGCTAGATCAGTGCATTTGTATGCAAATATGCGAAATTGGTACGGAAACTCCGATTCGGCAAGCACGCTCACCCTTTATTCGAGCTTATGTCAGATTCGACGATTCTTCGTTTCAGAAGTGTATTTCTGTGCGGAATCGCTGTTTCGCGTGATAGATCAGTGCATTTTCATGCTAGTATGCGAAATTGGAATAGAAACTCCGACCCGGCAAGCACGATCACGATTTATTCGAGTTTATGTCAGATTCGACGATTCTTCGTTTCACAAATGAATTTCTGTGCGGAATTGCTGTTTCGCGTGCTAGATCAGTGCAATTGCATGCAAATATGCGAAATTGGCACAGAAACTCCGACAAGGCAAGCACGATCACGATTTATTCGAGCTTATGTCAGATACGACGACTATTCGTTTCACAAATGAATTTCTGTACGGAATCGCTGTTTAGCGTGCTAGATCAGTGCATTTGTATGCAAATATGCGAAATTGGTACGGAAACTCCGTTCCGGCAAGCACGATCACCCTTTATTCGAGCTTATGTCAGATTCGACGATTCTTCCTTTCAGAAGTGTATTTCTGTGCAGAATTGCTGTTTCGCGTGCTATATCAGTGCATTTGCATGCAAGTATGCGAAATTGGAATAGAAATTCCGACCCGGCAAGCACGATCACAATTTATTCGAGCCTATGTCAGATTCGACGATTCTTCGTTTCAGAAGTGTATTTCTGTGCGGAATCGCTGTTTCGCGTGATAGATCAGTGCATTTGCATGCAAATATGCGAAATTGGCACGAAAACTCCGATTCGGCAAGCACGATCACGATTTATTCGAGCTTATGTCAGATTCGACGATTATTCGCTTCACAAATAAATTTCTGTACGGAATCGCTGTTTAGCGTGCTAGATCAGTGCATTTGTATGCAAATATGCGAAATTGGTACGAAAACTCCGATTCGGCAAGCACGATCACCCTTTATTCGAGCTTATGTCAGATTCGACGATTCTTCGTTTGAGAAGTGTATTTCTGTGCCGAATCGCTGTTTCGCGTGATAGATCAGTGCATTTGCATGCAAATATGCGAAATTGGCACGAAAACTCCGATTCGGCAAGAACGATCACGATTTATTCGAGCTTATGTCAGATTCGACGATTATTCGCTTCACAAATAAATTTCTGTACGGAATCGCTGTTTAGCGTGCTAGATCAGTGCATTTGTATGCAAATATGCGAAATTGGCACAGAAACTCCGACAAGGCAAGCAGGATCACGTATTTATTCGAGCTTATGTCAGATTCGACGATTCTTCGTTTCAGAAGTGTATTTCTGTGCGGAATCGCTGTTTCGCGCGCTAGATCAGTGCATTTGCATGCAAGTATGAGAAATTGGAATAGAAACTCCGACCCGGCAATCACGATCACGATTTATTCGAGCTCATGTCAGATTCGACGATTCTTCGTTTCAGAAGTGTATTTCTGTGCGGAATCGCTGTTTCGCGTTCTGTATCAGTGCATTTGCATGCAAGTATGCGAAATTGGAATAGAAACAACGACCCGGCATGCACGATCACAATTTATTCGAGCCTATGTCAGATTCGACGATTCTTCGTCTCAGAAGTGTATTTCTGTGCAGAATTGCTGTTTCGCGTGCTATATCAGTGCATTTGCATGCAAGTATGCGAAATTGGAATAGAAATTCCGACCCGGCAAGCACGATCACAATTTATTCGAGCCTATGTCAGATTCGACGATTCTTCGTTTCAGAAGTGTATTTCTGTGCGGAATCGCTGTTTCGCGTGATAGATCAGTGCATTTGCATGCAAATATGCGAAATTGGCACGAAAACTCCGATTCGGCAAGAACGATCACGATTTATTCGAGCTTATGTCAGATTCGACGATTATTCGCTTCACAAATAAATTTCTGTACGGAATCGCTGTTTAGCGTGCTAGATCAGTGCATTTGTATGCAAATATGCGAAATTGGCACAGAAACTCCGACAAGGCAAGCAGGATCACGTATTTATTCGAGCTTATGTCAGATTCGACGATTCTTCGTTTCAGAAGTGTATTTCTGTGCGGAATCGCTGTTTCGCGCGCTAGATCAGTGCATTTGCATGCAAGTATGAGAAATTGGAATAGAAACTCCGACCCGGCAATCACGATCACGATTTATTCGAGCTCATGTCAGATTCGACGATTCTTCGTTTCAGAAGTGTATTTCTGTGCGGAATCGCTGTTTCGCGTTCTGTATCAGTGCATTTGCATGCAAGTATGCGAAATTGGAATAGAAACAACGACCCGGCATGCACGATCACAATTTATTCGAGCCTATGTCAGATTCGACGATTCTTCGTTTCAGAAGTGTATTTCTGTGCGGAATCGCTGTTTCGCGTGATAGATCAGTGCATTTGCATGCAAATATGCGAAATTGGCACGAAAACTCCGATTCGGCATGCACGATCACGATTTATTCGAGCTTATGTCAGATTCGACGATTATTCGCTTCACAAATAAATTTCTGTACGGAATCGCTGTTTAGCGTGCTAGATCAGTGCATTTGTATGCAAATATGCGAAATTGGTACGGAAACTCCGATTCGGCAAGCACGCTCACCCTTTATTCGAGCTTATGTCAGATTCGACGATTCTTCGTTTCAGAAGTGTATTTCTGTGCGGAATCGCTGTTTCGCGTGATAGATCAGTGCATTTGCATGCAAATATGCGAAATTGGCACGAAAACTCCGATTCGGCATGCACGATCACGATTTATTCGAGCTTATGTCAGATTCGACGATTATTCGCTTCACAAATAAATTTCTGTACGGAATCGCTGTTTAGCGTGCTAGATCAGTGCATTTGTATGCAAATATGCGAAATTGGTACGGAAACTCCGATTCGGCAAGCACGCTCACCCTTTATTCGAGCTTATGTCAGATTCGACGATTCTTCGTTTCAGAAGTGTATTTCTGTGCGGAATCGCTGTTTCGCGTGATAGATCAGTGCATTTTCATGCTAGTATGCGAAATTGGAATAGAAACTCCGACCCGGCAAGCACGATCACGATTTATTCGAGTTTATGTCAGATTCGACGATTCTTCGTTTCACAAATGAATTTCTGTGCGGAATTGCTGTTTCGCGTGCTAGATCAGTGCAATTGCATGCAAATATGCGAAATTGGCACAGAAACTCCGACAAGGCAAGCACGATCACGATTTATTCGAGCTTATGTCAGATACGACGACTATTCGTTTCACAAATGAATTTCTGTACGGAATCGCTGTTTAGCGTGCTAGATCAGTGCATTTGTATGCAAATATGCGAAATTGGTACGGAAACTCCGTTCCGGCAAGCACGATCACCCTTTATTCGAGCTTATGTCAGATTCGACGATTCTTCCTTTCAGAAGTGTATTTCTGTGCAGAATTGCTGTTTCGCGTGCTATATCAGTGCATTTGCATGCAAGTATGCGAAATTGGAATAGAAATTCCGACCCGGCAAGCACGATCACAATTTATTCGAGCCTATGTCAGATTCGACGATTCTTCGTTTCAGAAGTGTATTTCTGTGCGGAATCGCTGTTTCGCGTGATAGATCAGTGCATTTGCATGCAAATATGCGAAATTGGCACGAAAACTCCGATTCGGCAAGCACGATCACGATTTATTCGAGCTTATGTCAGATTCGACGATTATTCGCTTCACAAATAAATTTCTGTACGGAATCGCTGTTTAGCGTGCTAGATCAGTGCATTTGTATGCAAATATGCGAAATTGGTACGAAAACTCCGATTCGGCAAGCACGATCACCCTTTATTCGAGCTTATGTCAGATTCGACGATTCTTCGTTTGAGAAGTGTATTTCTGTGCCGAATCGCTGTTTCGCGTGATAGATCAGTGCATTTGCATGCAAATATGCGAAATTGGCACGAAAACTCCGATTCGGCAAGCACGATCACGATTTATTCGAGCTTATGTCAGATTCGACGATTATTCGCTTCACAAATAAATTTCTGTACGGAATCGCTGTTTAGCGTGCTAGATCTGTGCATTTGTATGCAAATATGCGAAATTGGCACGAAAACTCCGATTCGGCAAGCACGATCACGATTTATTCGAGCTTATGTCAGTTTCGACGATTATTCGCTTCACAAATAAATTTCTGTACGGAATCGCTATTTAGCGTGCTAGATCACTGCATTTGTATGCAAATATGCGAAATTGGCACAGAAACTCCGACAAGGCAAGCAGGATCACGTATTTATTCGAGCTTATGTCAGATTCGACGATTATTCGTTTCACAAATGAATTTCTGTACGGAATCGCTGTTTAGCGTGCTAGATCAGTGCATTTGTATGCAAATATGAGAAATTGGAATAGAAACTCCGACCCGGCAATCACGATCACGATTTATTCGAGCTCATGTCAGATTGGACGATTCTTCGTTTCAGAAGTGTATTTCTGTGCGGAATCGCTGTTTCGCGTGCTATATCAGTGCATTTGCATGCAAGTATGCGAAATTGGAATAGAAACTCCGACCCGGCATGCACGATCACAATTTATTCGAGCCTATGTCAGATTCGACGATTCTTCGTCTCAGAAGTGTATTTCTGTGCAGAATTGCTGTTTCGCGTGCTATATCAGTGCATTTGCATGCAAGTATGCGAAATTGGAATAGAAATTCCGACCCGGCAAGCACGATCACAATTTATTCGAGCCTATGTCAGATTCGACGATTCTTCGTTTCAGAAGTGTATTTCTGTGCGGAATCGCTGTTTCGCGTGATAGATCAGTGCATTTGCATGCAAATATGCGAAATTGGCACGAAAACTCCGATTCGGCAAGAACGATCACGATTTATTCGAGCTTATGTCAGATTCGACGATTATTCGCTTCACAAATAAATTTCTGTACGGAATCGTTGTTTAGCGTGCTAGATCAGTGCATTTGTATGCAAATATGCGAAATTGGCACAGAAACTCCGACAAGGCAAGCAGGATCACGTATTTATTCGAGCTTATGTCAGATTCGACGATTCTTCGTTTCAGAAGTGTATTTCTGTGCGGAATCGCTGTTTCGCGCGCTAGATCAGTGCATTTGCATGCAAGTATGAGAAATTGGAATAGAAACTCCGACCCGGCAATCACGATCACGATTTATTCGAGCTCATGTCAGATTCGACGATTCTTCGTTTCAGAAGTGTATTTCTGTGCGGAATCGCTGTTTCGCGTTCTGTATCAGTGCATTTGCATGCAAGTATGCGAAATTGGAATAGAAACAACGACCCGGCATGCACGATCACAATTTATTCGAGCCTATGTCAGATTCGACGATTCTTCGTTTCAGAAGTGTATTTCTGTGCGGAATCGCTGTTTCGCGTGATAGATCAGTGCATTTGCATGCAAATATGCGAAATTGGCACGAAAACTCCGATTCGGCATGCACGATCACGATTTATTCGAGCTTATGTCAGATTCGACGATTATTCGCTTCACAAATAAATTTCTGTACGGAATCGCTGTTTAGCGTGCTAGATCAGTGCATTTGTATGCAAATATGCGAAATTGGTACGGAAACTCCGATTCGGCAAGCACGCTCACCCTTTATTCGAGCTTATGTCAGATTCGACGATTCTTCGTTTCAGAAGTGTATTTCTGTGCGGAATCGCTGTTTCGCGTGATAGATCAGTGCATTTTCATGCTAGTATGCGAAATTGGAATAGAAACTCCGACCCGGCAAGCACGATCACGATTTATTCGAGTTTATGTCAGATTCGACGATTCTTCGTTTCACAAATGAATTTCTGTGCGGAATTGCTGTTTCGCGTGCTAGATCAGTGCAATTGCATGCAAATATGCGAAATTGGCACAGAAACTCCGACAAGGCAAGCACGATCACGATTTATTCGAGCTTATGTCAGATACGACGACTATTCGTTTCACAAATGAATTTCTGTACGGAATCGCTGTTTAGCGTGCTAGATCAGTGCATTTGTATGCAAATATGCGAAATTGGTACGGAAACTCCGTTCCGGCAAGCACGATCACCCTTTATTCGAGCTTATGTCAGATTCGACGATTCTTCCTTTCAGAAGTGTATTTCTGTGCAGAATTGCTGTTTCGCGTGCTATATCAGTGCATTTGCATGCAAGTATGCGAAATTGGAATAGAAATTCCGACCCGGCAAGCACGATCACAATTTATTCGAGCCTATGTCAGATTCGACGATTCTTCGTTTCAGAAGTGTATTTCTGTGCGGAATCGCTGTTTCGCGTGATAGATCAGTGCATTTGCATGCAAATATGCGAAATTGGCACGAAAACTCCGATTCGGCAAGCACGATCACGATTTATTCGAGCTTATGTCAGATTCGACGATTATTCGCTTCACAAATAAATTTCTGTACGGAATCGCTGTTTAGCGTGCTAGATCAGTGCATTTGTATGCAAATATGCGAAATTGGTACGAAAACTCCGATTCGGCAAGCACGATCACCCTTTATTCGAGCTTATGTCAGATTCGACGATTCTTCGTTTGAGAAGTGTATTTCTGTGCGGAATCGCTGTTTCGCGTGCTATATCAGTTCATTTGCATGCAAGTATGCGAAATTGGAATAGAAACTCCGACCCGGCATGCACGATCACAATTTATTCGAGCTCATGTCAGATTCGACGATTCTTCGTTTCAGAAGTGTATTTCTGTGCGGAATCGCTGTTTCGCGTGATATATCAGTGCATTTGCATGCAAGTATGCGAAATTGGAATAGAAACTCCGACCCGGCATGCACGATCACAATTTATTCGAGCCTATGTCAGATTCGACGATTCTTCGTTTCAGAAGTGTATTTCTGTGCCGAATCGCTGTTTCGCGTGATAGATCAGTGCATTTGCATGCAAATATGCGAAATTGGCACGAAAACTCCGATTCGGCAAGCACGATCACGATTTATTCGAGCTTATGTCAGATTCGACGATTATTCGCTTCACAAATAAATTTCTGTACGGAATCGCTGTTTAGCGTGCTAGATCTGTGCATTTGTATGCAAATATGCGAAATTGGCACGAAAACTCCGATTCGGCAAGCACGATCACGATTTATTCGAGCTTATGTCAGATTCGACGATTATTCGCTTCACAAATAAATTTCTGTACGGAATCGCTATTTAGCGTGCTAGATCACTGCATTTGTATGCAAATATGCGAAATTGGCACAGAAACTCCGACAAGGCAAGCAGGATCACGTATTTATTCGAGCTTATGTCAGATTCGACGATTATTCGTTTCACAAATGAATTTCTGTACGGAATCGCTGTTTAGCGTGCTAGATCAGTGCATTTGTATGCAAATATGAGAAATTGGAATAGAAACTCCGACCCGGCAATCACGATCACGATTTATTCGAGCTCATGTCAGATTGGACGATTCTTCGTTTCAGAAGTGTATTTCTGTGCGGAATCGCTGTTTCGCGTGCTATATCAGTGCATTTGCATGCAAGTATGCGAAATTGGAATAGAAACTCCGACCCGGCATGCACGATCACAATTTATTCGAGCCTATGTCAGATTCGACGATTCTTCGTTTCAGAAGTGTATTTCTGTGCGGAATCGCTGTTTCGCGTGATAGATCAGTGCATTTTCATGCAAATATGCGAAATTGGCACGAAAACTCCGATTCGGCAAGCACGATCACGATTTATTCGAGTTTATGTCAGATTCGACGATTCTTCGTTTCACAAATGAATTTCTGTGCGGAATTGCTGTTTCGCGTGCTAGATCAGTGCAATTGCATGCAAATATGCGAAATTGGCACAGAAACTCCGACAAGGCAAACACGATCACGATTTATTCGAGCTTATGTCAGATACGACGACTATTCGTTTCACAAATGAATTTCTGTACGGAATCGCTGTTTAGCGTGCTAGATCAGTGCATTTGTATGCAAATATGCGAAATTGGTACGGAAACTCCGTTCCGGCAAGCACGATCACCCTTTATTCGAGCTTATGTCAGATTCGACGATTCTTCCTTTCAGAAGTGTATTTCTGTGCGGAATTGCTGTTTCGCGTGCTATACCAGTGCATTTGCATGCAAGTATGCGAAATTGGAATAGAAACTCCGATCCGGCAAGCACGATCACAATTTATTCGAGCCTATGTCAGATTCGACGATTCTTCGTTTCAGAAGTGTATTTCTGTGCGGAATCGCTGTTTCGCGTGCTATATCAGTGCATTTGCATGCAAGTATGCGAAATTGGAATAGAAACTCCGACCCGGCATGCACGATCACAATTTATTCGAGCCTATGTCAGATTCGACGATTCTTCGTTTGAGAAGTGTATTTCTGTGCCGAATCGCTGTTTCGCGCGCTAGATCAGTGCATTTGCATGCAAGTATGAGAAATTGGAATAGAAACTCCGACCCGGCAATCACGATCACGATTTATTCGAGCTTATGTCAGATTCGACGATTCTTCGTTTCAGAAGTGTATTTCTGTGCGGAATCGCTGTTTCGCGTGCTATATCAGTTCATTTGCATGCAAGTATGCGAAATTGGAATAGAAACTCCGACCCGGCATGCACGATCACAATTTATTCGAGCTCATGTCAGATTCGACGATTCTTCGTTTCAGAAGTGTATTTCTGTGCGGAATCGCTGTTTCGCGTGATATATCAGTGCATTTGCATGCAAGTATGCGAAATTGGAATAGAAACTCCGACCCGGCATGCACGATCACAATTTATTCGAGCCTATGTCAGATTCGACGATTCTTCGTTTCAGAAGTGTATTTCTGTGCCGAATCGCTGTTTCGCGTGATAGATCAGTGCATTTGCATGCAAATATGCGAAATTGGCACGAAAACTCCGATTCGGCAAGCACGATCACGATTTATTCGAGCTTATGTCAGATTCGACGATTATTCGCTTCACAAATAAATTTCTGTACGGAATCGCTGTTTAGCGTGCTAGATCTGTGCATTTGTATGCAAATATGCGAAATTGGCACGAAAACTCCGATTCGGCAAGCACGATCACGATTTATTCGAGCTTATGTCAGATTCGACGATTATTCGCTTCACAAATAAATTTCTGTACGGAATCGCTATTTAGCGTGCTAGATCACTGCATTTGTATGCAAATATGCGAAATTGGCACAGAAACTCCGACAAGGCAAGCAGGATCACGTATTTATTCGAGCTTATGTCAGATTCGACGATTATTCGTTTCACAAATGAATTTCTGTACGGAATCGCTGTTTAGCGTGCTAGATCAGTGCATTTGTATGCAAATATGAGAAATTGGAATAGAAACTCCGACCCGGCAATCACGATCACGATTTATTCGAGCTCATGTCAGATTGGACGATTCTTCGTTTCAGAAGTGTATTTCTGTGCGGAATCGCTGTTTCGCGTGCTATATCAGTGCATTTGCATGCAAGTATGCGAAATTGGAATAGAAACTCCGACCCGGCATGCACGATCACAATTTATTCGAGCCTATGTCAGATTCGACGATTCTTCGTTTCAGAAGTGTATTTCTGTGCGGAATCGCTGTTTCGCGTGATAGATCAGTGCATTTTCATGCAAATATGCGAAATTGGCACGAAAACTCCGATTCGGCAAGCACGATCACGATTTATTCGAGTTTATGTCAGATTCGACGATTCTTCGTTTCACAAATGAATTTCTGTGCGGAATTGCTGTTTCGCGTGCTAGATCAGTGCAATTGCATGCAAATATGCGAAATTGGCACAGAAACTCCGACAAGGCAAACACGATCACGATTTATTCGAGCTTATGTCAGATACGACGACTATTCGTTTCACAAATGAATTTCTGTACGGAATCGCTGTTTAGCGTGCTAGATCAGTGCATTTGTATGCAAATATGCGAAATTGGTACGGAAACTCCGTTCCGGCAAGCACGATCACCCTTTATTCGAGCTTATGTCAGATTCGACGATTCTTCCTTTCAGAAGTGTATTTCTGTGCGGAATTGCTGTTTCGCGTGCTATACCAGTGCATTTGCATGCAAGTATGCGAAATTGGAATAGAAACTCCGATCCGGCAAGCACGATCACAATTTATTCGAGCCTATGTCAGATTCGACGATTCTTCGTTTCAGAAGTGTATTTCTGTGCGGAATCGCTGTTTCGCGTGCTATATCAGTGCATTTGCATGCAAGTATGCGAAATTGGAATAGAAACTCCGACCCGGCATGCACGATCACAATTTATTCGAGCCTATGTCAGATTCGACGATTCTTCGTTTGAGAAGTGTATTTCTGTGCCGAATCGCTGTTTCGCGCGCTAGATCAGTGCATTTGCATGCAAGTATGAGAAATTGGAATAGAAACTCCGACCCGGCAATCACGATCACGATTTATTCGAGCTTATGTCAGATTCGACGATTCTTCGTTTCAGAAGTGTATTTCTGTGCGGAATCGCTGTTTCGCGTGCTATATCAGTGCATTTGCATGCAAGTATGCGAAATTGGAATAGAAACTCCGACCCGGCAAGCACGATCACAATTTATTCGAGCCTATGTCAGATTCGACGATTCTTCGTTTCAGAAGTGTATTTCTGTGCGGAATTGCTGTTTCGTGTGCTATATCAGTGCATTTGCATGCAAGTATGCGAAATTGGAATAGAAACTCCGACCCGGCAAGCACGATCACAATTTATTCGAGCCTATGTCAGATTCGACGATTCTTCGTTTCAGAAGTGTATTTCTGTGCAGAATCGCTGTTTCGCACGCTAGATCAGTGCATTTGCATGCAAGTATGAGAAATTGGAATAGAAACTCCGACCCGGCAATCACGATCACGATTTATTCGAGCTTATGTCAGATTCGACGATTCTTCGTTTCAGAAGTGTATTTCTGTGCGGAATCGCTGTTTCGCGTGCTATATCAGTTCATTTGCATGCAAGTATGCGAAATTGGAATAGAAACTCCGACCCGGCATGCACGATCACAATTTATTCGAGCTCATGTCAGATTCGACGATTCTTCGTTTCAGAAGTGTATTTCTGTGCGGAATCGCTGTTTCGCGTGATATATCAGTGCATTTGCATGCAAGTATGCGAAATTGGAATAGAAACTCCGACCCGGCATGCACGATCACAATTTATTCGAGCCTATGTCAGATTCGACGATTCTTCGTTTCAGAAGTGTATTTCTGTGCCGAATCGCTGTTTCGCGTGATAGATCAGTGCATTTGCATGCAAATATGCGAAATTGGCACGAAAACTCCGATTCGGCAAGCACGATCACGATTTATTCGAGCTTATGTCAGATTCGACGATTATTCGCTTCACAAATAAATTTCTGTACGGAATCGCTGTTTAGCGTGCTAGATCTGTGCATTTGTATGCAAATATGCGAAATTGGCACGAAAACTCCGATTCGGCAAGCACGATCACGATTTATTCGAGCTTATGTCAGATTCGACGATTATTCGCTTCACAAATAAATTTCTGTACGGAATCGCTATTTAGCGTGCTAGATCACTGCATTTGTATGCAAATATGCGAAATTGGCACAGAAACTCCGACAAGGCAAGCAGGATCACGTATTTATTCGAGCTTATGTCAGATTCGACGATTATTCGTTTCACAAATGAATTTCTGTACGGAATCGCTGTTTAGCGTGCTAGATCAGTGCATTTGTATGCAAATATGAGAAATTGGAATAGAAACTCCGACCCGGCAATCACGATCACGATTTATTCGAGCTCATGTCAGATTGGACGATTCTTCGTTTCAGAAGTGTATTTCTGTGCGGAATCGCTGTTTCGCGTGCTATATCAGTGCATTTGCATGCAAGTATGCGAAATTGGAATAGAAACTCCGACCCGGCATGCACGATCACAATTTATTCGAGCCTATGTCAGATTCGACGATTCTTCGTCTCAGAAGTGTATTTCTGTGCAGAATTGCTGTTTCGCGTGCTATATCAGTGCATTTGCATGCAAGTATGCGAAATTGGAATAGAAATTCCGACCCGGCAAGCACGATCACAATTTATTCGAGCCTATGTCAGATTCGACGATTCTTCGTTTCAGAAGTGTATTTCTGTGCGGAATCGCTGTTTCGCGTGATAGATCAGTGCATTTGCATGCAAATATGCGAAATTGGCACGAAAACTCCGATTCGGCAAGAACGATCACGATTTATTCGAGCTTATGTCAGATTCGACGATTATTCGCTTCACAAATAAATTTCTGTACGGAATCGCTGTTTAGCGTGCTAGATCAGTGCATTTGTATGCAAATATGCGAAATTGGCACAGAAACTCCAACAAGGCAAGCAGGATCACGTATTTATTCGAGCTTATGTCAGATTCGACGATTCTTCGTTTCAGAAGTGTATTTCTGTGCGGAATCGCTGTTTCGCGCGCTAGATCAGTGCATTTGCATGCAAGTATGAGAAATTGGAATAGAAACTCCGACCCGGCAATCACGATCACGATTTATTCGAGCTCATGTCAGATTCGACGATTCTTCGTTTCAGAAGTGTATTTCTGTGCGGAATCGCTGTTTCGCGTTCTGTATCAGTGCATTTGCATGCAAGTATGCGAAATTGGAATAGAAACAACGACCCGGCATGCACGATCACAATTTATTCGAGCCTATGTCAGATTCGACGATTCTTCGTTTCAGAAGTGTATTTCTGTGCGGAATCGCTGTTTCGCGTGATAGATCAGTGCATTTGCATGCAAATATGCGAAATTGGCACGAAAACTCCGATTCGGCATGCACGATCACGATTTATTCGAGCTTTTGTCAGATTCGACGATTATTCGCTTCACAAATAAATTTCTGTACGGAATCGCTGTTTAGCGTGCTAGATCAGTGCATTTGTATGCAAATATGCGAAATTGGTACGGAAACTCCGATTCGGCAAGCACGCTCACCCTTTATTCGAGCTTATGTCAGATTCGACGATTCTTCGTTTCAGAAGTGTATTTCTGTGCGGAATCGCTGTTTCGCGTGATAGATCAGTGCATTTTCATGCTAGTATGCGAAATTGGAATAGAAACTCCGACCCGGCAAGCACGATCACGATTTATTCGAGTTTATGTCAGATTCGACGATTCTTCGTTTCACAAATGAATTTCTGTGCGGAATTGCTGTTTCGCGTGCTAGATCAGTGCAATTGCATGCAAATATGCGAAATTGGCACAGAAACTCCGACAAGGCAAGCACGATCACGATTTATTCGAGCTTATGTCAGATACGACGACTATTCGTTTCACAAATGAATTTCTGTACGGAATCGCTGTTTAGCGTGCTAGATCAGTGCATTTGTATGCAAATATGCGAAATTGGTACGGAAACTCCGTTCCGGCAAGCACGATCACCCTTTATTCGAGCTTATGTCAGATTCGACGATTCTTCCTTTCAGAAGTGTATTTCTGTGCAGAATTGCTGTTTCGCGTGCTATATCAGTGCATTTGCATGCAAGTATGCGAAATTGGAATAGAAATTCCGACCCGGCAAGCACGATCACAATTTATTCGAGCCTATGTCAGATTCGACGATTCTTCGTTTCAGAAGTGTATTTCTGTGCGGAATCGCTGTTTCGCGTGATAGATCAGTGCATTTGCATGCAAATATGCGAAATTGGCACGAAAACTCCGATTCGGCAAGCACGATCACGATTTATTCGAGCTTATGTCAGATTCGACGATTATTCGCTTCACAAATAAATTTCTGTACGGAATCGCTGTTTAGCGTGCTAGATCAGTGCATTTGTATGCAAATATGCGAAATTGGTACGAAAACTCCGATTCGGCAAGCACGATCACCCTTTATTCGAGCTTATGTCAGATTCGACGATTCTTCGTTTGAGAAGTGTATTTCTGTGCCGAATCGCTGTTTCGCGTGATAGATCAGTGCATTTGCATGCAAATATGCGAAATTGGCACGAAAACTCCGATTCGGCAAGCACGATCACGATTTATTCGAGCTTATGTCAGATTCGACGATTATTCGCTTCACAAATAAATTTCTGTACGGAATCGCTGTTTAGCGTGCTAGATCTGTGCATTTGTATGCAAATATGCGAAATTGGCACGAAAACTCCGATTCGGCAAGCACGATCACGATTTATTCGAGCTTATGTCAGTTTCGACGATTATTCGCTTCACAAATAAATTTCTGTACGGAATCGCTATTTAGCGTGCTAGATCACTGCATTTGTATGCAAATATGCGAAATTGGCACAGAAACTCCGACAAGGCAAGCAGGATCACGTATTTATTCGAGCTTATGTCAGATTCGACGATTATTCGTTTCACAAATGAATTTCTGTACGGAATCGCTGTTTAGCGTGCTAGATCAGTGCATTTGTATGCAAATATGAGAAATTGGAATAGAAACTCCGACCCGGCAATCACGATCACGATTTATTCGAGCTCATGTCAGATTGGACGATTCTTCGTTTCAGAAGTGTATTTCTGTGCGGAATCGCTGTTTCGCGTGCTATATCAGTGCATTTGCATGCAAGTATGCGAAATTGGAATAGAAACTCCGACCCGGCATGCACGATCACAATTTATTCGAGCCTATGTCAGATTCGACGATTCTTCGTCTCAGAAGTGTATTTCTGTGCAGAATTGCTGTTTCGCGTGCTATATCAGTGCATTTGCATGCAAGTATGCGAAATTGGAATAGAAATTCCGACCCGGCAAGCACGATCACAATTTATTCGAGCCTATGTCAGATTCGACGATTCTTCGTTTCAGAAGTGTATTTCTGTGCGGAATCGCTGTTTCGCGTGATAGATCAGTGCATTTGCATGCAAATATGCGAAATTGGCACGAAAACTCCGATTCGGCAAGAACGATCACGATTTATTCGAGCTTATGTCAGATTCGACGATTATTCGCTTCACAAATAAATTTCTGTACGGAATCGCTGTTTAGCGTGCTAGATCAGTGCATTTGTATGCAAATATGCGAAATTGGCACAGAAACTCCGACAAGGCAAGCAGGATCACGTATTTATTCGAGCTTATGTCAGATTCGACGATTCTTCGTTTCAGAAGTGTATTTCTGTGCGGAATCGCTGTTTCGCGCGCTAGATCAGTGCATTTGCATGCAAGTATGAGAAATTGGAATAGAAACTCCGACCCGGCAATCACGATCACGATTTATTCGAGCTCATGTCAGATTCGACGATTCTTCGTTTCAGAAGTGTATTTCTGTGCGGAATCGCTGTTTCGCGTTCTGTATCAGTGCATTTGCATGCAAGTATGCGAAATTGGAATAGAAACAACGACCCGGCATGCACGATCACAATTTATTCGAGCCTATGTCAGATTCGACGATTCTTCGTTTCAGAAGTGTATTTCTGTGCGGAATCGCTGTTTCGCGTGATAGATCAGTGCATTTGCATGCAAATATGCGAAATTGGCACGAAAACTCCGATTCGGCATGCACGATCACGATTTATTCGAGCTTATGTCAGATTCGACGATTATTCGCTTCACAAATAAATTTCTGTACGGAATCGCTGTTTAGCGTGCTAGATCAGTGCATTTGTATGCAAATATGCGAAATTGGTACGGAAACTCCGATTCGGCAAGCACGCTCACCCTTTATTCGAGCTTATGTCAGATTCGACGATTCTTCGTTTCAGAAGTGTATTTCTGTGCGGAATCGCTGTTTCGCGTGATAGATCAGTGCATTTTCATGCTAGTATGCGAAATTGGAATAGAAACTCCGACCCGGCAAGCACGATCACGATTTATTCGAGTTTATGTCAGATTCGACGATTCTTCGTTTCACAAATGAATTTCTGTGCGGAATTGCTGTTTCGCGTGCTAGATCAGTGCAATTGCATGCAAATATGCGAAATTGGCACAGAAACTCCGACAAGGCAAGCACGATCACGATTTATTCGAGCTTATGTCAGATACGACGACTATTCGTTTCACAAATGAATTTCTGTACGGAATCGCTGTTTAGCGTGCTAGATCAGTGCATTTGTATGCAAATATGCGAAATTGGTACGGAAACTCCGTTCCGGCAAGCACGATCACCCTTTATTCGAGCTTATGTCAGATTCGACGATTCTTCCTTTCAGAAGTGTATTTCTGTGCAGAATTGCTGTTTCGCGTGCTATATCAGTGCATTTGCATGCAAGTATGCGAAATTGGAATAGAAATTCCGACCCGGCAAGCACGATCACAATTTATTCGAGCCTATGTCAGATTCGACGATTCTTCGTTTCAGAAGTGTATTTCTGTGCGGAATCGCTGTTTCGCGTGATAGATCAGTGCATTTGCATGCAAATATGCGAAATTGGCACGAAAACTCCGATTCGGCAAGCACGATCACGATTTATTCGAGCTTATGTCAGATTCGACGATTATTCGCTTCACAAATAAATTTCTGTACGGAATCGCTGTTTAGCGTGCTAGATCAGTGCATTTGTATGCAAATATGCGAAATTGGTACGAAAACTCCGATTCGGCAAGCACGATCACCCTTTATTCGAGCTTATGTCAGATTCGACGATTCTTCGTTTGAGAAGTGTATTTCTGTGCGGAATCGCTGTTTCGCGCGCTAGATCAGTGCATTTGAATGCAAGTATGAGAAATTGGAATAGAAACTCCGACCCGGCAATCACGATCACGATTTATTCGAGTTCATGTCAGATTCGACGATTCTTCGTTTCAGAAGTGTATTTCTGTGCGGAATCGCTGTTTCGCACGCTAGATCAGTGCATTTGCATGCAAGTATGAGAAATTGGAATAGAAACTCCGACCCGGCAATCACGATCACGATTTATTCGAGCTTATGTCAGATTCGACGATTCTTCGTTTCAGAAGTGTATTTCTGTGCGGAATCGCTGTTTCGCGTGCTATATCAGTTCATTTGCATGCAAGTATGCGAAATTGGAATAAAAACTCCGACCCGGCAAGCACGATCACAATTTATTCGAGCCTATGTCAGATTCGACGATTCTTCGTTTCAGAAGTGTATTTCTGTGCGGAATCGCTGTTTCGCGTGATAGATCAGTGCATTTGCATGCAAATATGCGAAATTGGCACGAAAACTCCGATTCGGCATGCACGATCACGATTTATTCGAGCTTATGTCAGATTCGACGATTATTCGCTTCACAAATAAATTTCTGTACGGAATCGCTGTTTAGCGTGCTAGGTCAGTGCATTTGTATGCAAATATGCGAAATTGGTACGGAAACTCCGATTCGGCAAGCACGCTCACCCTTTATTCGAGCTTATGTCATATTCGACGATTCTTCGTTTCAGAAGTGTATTTCTGTGCGGAATCGCTGTTTCGCGTGCTAAATCAGTGCATTTGCATGCAAGTATGCGAAATTGGAATAGAAACTCCGACCCGGCAAGCACGATCACAATTTATTCGAGCCTATGTCAGATTCGACGATTCTTCGTTTCAGAAGTGTATTTCTGTGCGGAATCGCTGTTTCGCGTGATAGATCAGTGCATTTTCATGCAAATATGCGAAATTGGCACGAAAACTCCGATTCGGCAAGCACGATCACGATTTATTCGAGTTTATGTCAGATTCGACGATTCTTCGTTTCACAAATGAATTTCTGTGCGGAATTGCTGTTTCGCGTGCTAGATCAGTGCAATTGCATGCAAATATGCGAAATTGGCACAGAAACTCCGACAAGGCAAACACGATCACGATTTATTCGAGCTTATGTCAGATACGACGACTATTCGTTTCACAAATGAATTTCTGTACGGAATCGCTGTTTAGCGTGCTAGATCAGTGCATTTGTATGCAAATATGCGAAATTGGTACGGAAACTCCGTTCCGGCAAGCACGATCACCCTTTATTCGAGCTTATGTCAGATTCGACGATTCTTCCTTTCAGAAGTGTATTTCTGTGCGGAATTGCTGTTTCGCGTGCTATACCAGTGCATTTGCATGCAAGTATGCGAAATTGGAATAGAAACTCCGATCCGGCAAGCACGATCACAATTTATTCGAGCCTATGTCAGATTCGACGATTCTTCGTTTCAGAAGTGTATTTCTGTGCGGAATCGCTGTTTCGCGTGCTATATCAGTGCATTTGCATGCAAGTATGCGAAATTGGAATAGAAACTCCGACCCGGCATGCACGATCACAATTTATTCGAGCCTATGTCAGATTCGACGATTCTTCGTTTGAGAAGTGTATTTCTGTGCCGAATCGCTGTTTCGCGCGCTAGATCAGTGCATTTGCATGCAAGTATGAGAAATTGGAATAGAAACTCCGACCCGGCAATCACGATCACGATTTATTCGAGCTTATGTCAGATTCGACGATTCTTCGTTTCAGAAGTGTATTTCTGTGCGGAATCGCTGTTTCGCGTGCTATATCAGTGCATTTGCATGCAAGTATGCGAAATTGGAATAGAAACTCCGACCCGGCAAGCACGATCACAATTTATTCGAGCCTATGTCAGATTCGACGATTCTTCGTTTCAGAAGTGTATTTCTGTGCGGAATTGCTGTTTCGTGTGCTATATCAGTGCATTTGCATGCAAGTATGCGAAATTGGAATAGAAACTCCGACCCGGCAAGCACGATCACAATTTATTCGAGCCTATGTCAGATTCGACGATTCTTCGTTTCAGAAGTGTATTTCTGTGCAGAATCGCTGTTTCGCACGCTAGATCAGTGCATTTGCATGCAAGTATGAGAAATTGGAATAGAAACTCCGACCCGGCAATCACGATCACGATTTATTCGAGCTTATGTCAGATTCGACGATTCTTCGTTTCAGAAGTGTATTTCTGTGCGGAATCGCTGTTTCGCGTGCTATATCAGTTCATTTGCATGCAAGTATGCGAAATTGGAATAGAAACTCCGACCCGGCATGCACGATCACAATTTATTCGAGCTCATGTCAGATTCGACGATTCTTCGTTTCAGAAGTGTATTTCTGTGCGGAATCGCTGTTTCGCGTGATATATCAGTGCATTTGCATGCAAGTATGCGAAATTGGAATAGAAACTCCGACCCGGCATGCACGATCACAATTTATTCGAGCCTATGTCAGATTCGACGATTCTTCGTTTCAGAAGTGTATTTCTGTGCCGAATCGCTGTTTCGCGTGATAGATCAGTGCATTTGCATGCAAATATGCGAAATTGGCACGAAAACTCCGATTCGGCAAGCACGATCACGATTTATTCGAGCTTATGTCAGATTCGACGATTATTCGCTTCACAAATAAATTTCTGTACGGAATCGCTGTTTAGCGTGCTAGATCTGTGCATTTGTATGCAAATATGCGAAATTGGCACGAAAACTCCGATTCGGCAAGCACGATCACGATTTATTCGAGCTTATGTCAGATTCGACGATTATTCGCTTCACAAATAAATTTCTGTACGGAATCGCTATTTAGCGTGCTAGATCACTGCATTTGTATGCAAATATGCGAAATTGGCACAGAAACTCCGACAAGGCAAGCAGGATCACGTATTTATTCGAGCTTATGTCAGATTCGACGATTATTCGTTTCACAAATGAATTTCTGTACGGAATCGCTGTTTAGCGTGCTAGATCAGTGCATTTGTATGCAAATATGAGAAATTGGAATAGAAACTCCGACCCGGCAATCACGATCACGATTTATTCGAGCTCATGTCAGATTGGACGATTCTTCGTTTCAGAAGTGTATTTCTGTGCGGAATCGCTGTTTCGCGTGCTATATCAGTTCATTTGCATGCAAGTATGCGAAATTGGAATAAAAACTCCGACCCGGCAAGCACGATCACAATTTATTCGAGCCTATGTCAGATTCGACGATTCTTCGTTTCAGAAGTGTATTTCTGTGCGGAATCGCTGTTTCGCGTGATAGATCAGTGCATTTGCATGCAAATATGCGAAATTGGCACGAAAACTCCGATTCGGCATGCACGATCACGATTTATTCGAGCTTATGTCAGATTCGACGATTATTCGCTTCACAAATAAATTTCTGTACGGAATCGCTGTTTAGCGTGCTAGGTCAGTGCATTTGTATGCAAATATGCGAAATTGGTACGGAAACTCCGATTCGGCAAGCACGCTCACCCTTTATTCGAGCTTATGTCATATTCGACGATTCTTCGTTTCAGAAGTGTATTTCTGTGCGGAATCGCTGTTTCGCGTGCTAAATCAGTGCATTTGCATGCAAGTATGCGAAATTGGAATAGAAACTCCGACCCGGCAAGCACGATCACAATTTATTCGAGCCTATGTCAGATTCGACGATTCTTCGTTTCAGAAGTGTATTTCTGTGCGGAATCGCTGTTTCGCGTGATAGATCAGTGCATTTTCATGCAAATATGCGAAATTGGCACGAAAACTCCGATTCGGCAAGCACGATCACGATTTATTCGAGTTTATGTCAGATTCGACGATTCTTCGTTTCACAAATGAATTTCTGTGCGGAATTGCTGTTTCGCGTGCTAGATCAGTGCAATTGCATGCAAATATGCGAAATTGGCACAGAAACTCCGACAAGGCAAACACGATCACGATTTATTCGAGCTTATGTCAGATACGACGACTATTCGTTTCACAAATGAATTTCTGTACGGAATCGCTGTTTAGCGTGCTAGATCAGTGCATTTGTATGCAAATATGCGAAATTGGTACGGAAACTCCGTTCCGGCAAGCACGATCACCCTTTATTCGAGCTTATGTCAGATTCGACGATTCTTCCTTTCAGAAGTGTATTTCTGTGCGGAATTGCTGTTTCGCGTGCTATACCAGTGCATTTGCATGCAAGTATGCGAAATTGGAATAGAAACTCCGATCCGGCAAGCACGATCACAATTTATTCGAGCCTATGTCAGATTCGACGATTCTTCGTTTCAGAAGTGTATTTCTGTGCGGAATCGCTGTTTCGCGTGCTATATCAGTGCATTTGCATGCAAGTATGCGAAATTGGAATAGAAACTCCGGACCCGGCATGCACGATCACAATTTATTCGAGCCTATGTCAGATTCGACGATTCTTCGTTTGAGAAGTGTATTTCTGTGCCGAATCGCTGTTTCGCGCGCTAGATCAGTGCATTTGCATGCAAGTATGAGAAATTGGAATAGAAACTCCGACCCGGCAATCACGATCACGATTTATTCGAGCTTATGTCAGATTCGACGATTCTTCGTTTCAGAAGTGTATTTCTGTGCGGAATCGCCTGTTTCGCGTGCTATATCAGTGCATTTGCATGCAAGTATGCGAAATTGGAATAGAAACTCCGACCCGGCAAGCACGATCACAATTTATTCGAGCCTATGTCAGAATCGACGATTCTTCGTTTCAGAAGTGTATTTCTGTGCGGAATTGCTGTTTCGTGTGCTATATCAGTGCATTTGCATGCAAGTATGCGAAATTGGAATAGAAACTCCGACCCGGCAAGCACGATCACAATTTATTCGAGCCTATGTCAGATTCGACGATTCTTCGTTTTCAGAAGTGTATTTCTGTGCAGAATCGCTGTTTCGCACGCTAGATCAGTGCATTTGCATGCAAGTATGAGAAATTGGAATAGAAACTCCGACCCGGCAATCACGATCACGATTTATTCGAGCTTATGTCAGATTCGACGATTCTTCGTTTCAGAAGTGTATTTCTGTGCGGAATCGCTGTTTCGCGTGCTATATCAGTTCATTTGCATGCAAGTATGCGAAATTGGAATAGAAACTCCGACCCGGCATGCACGATCACAATTTATTCGAGCTCATGTCAGATTCGACGATTCTTCGTTTCAGAAGTGTATTTCTGTGCGGAATCGCTGTTTCGCGTGATATATCAGTGCATTTGCATGCAAGTATGCGAAATTGGAATAGAAACTCCGACCCGGCATGCACGATCACAATTTATTCGAGCCTATGTCAGATTCGACGATTCTTCGTTTGAGAAGTGTATTTCTGTGCCGAATCGCTGTTTCGCGCGCTAGATCAGTGCATTTGCATGCAAGTATGAGAAATTGGAATAGAAACTCCGACCCGGCAATCACGATCACGATTTATTCGAGCTTATGTCAGATTCGACGATTCTTCGTTTCAGAGTGTATTTCTGTGCGGAATCGCTGTTTCGCACGCTAGATCAGTGCATTTGCATGCAAGTATGAGAAATTGGAATAGAAACTCCGACCCGGCAATCACGATCACGATTTATTCGAGCTTATGTCAGATTCGACGATTCTTCGTTTCAGAAGTGTATTTCTGTGCGAATCGCTGTTTCGGCGTGCTATATCAGTGCATTTGCATGCAAGTATGCGAAATTGGAATAGAAACTCCGACCCGGCAAGCACGATCACAATTTATTCGAGCCTATGTCAGATTCGACGATTCTTCGTTTCAGAAGTGTATTTCTGTGCGGAATTGCTGTTTCGTGTGCTATATCAGTGCATTTGCATTGCAAGTATGCGAAATTGGAATAGAAACTCCGACCCGGCAAGCACGATCACAATTTATTCGAGCCTATGTCAGATTCGACGATTCTTCGTTTCAGAAGTGTATTTCTGTGCAGAATCGCTGTTTCGCACGCTAGATCAGTGCATTTGCATGCAAGTATGAGAAATTGGAATAGAAACTCCGACCCGGCAATCACGATCACGATTTATTCGAGCTTATGTCAGATTCGACGATTCTTCGTTTCAGAAGTGTATTTCTGTGCGGAATCGCTGTTTCGCGTGCTATATCAGTTCATTTGCATGCAAGTATGCGAAATTGGAATAGAAACTCCGACCCGACAAGCACGATCACAATTTATTCGAGCCTATGTCAGATTCGACGATTCTTCGTTTCAGAAGTGTATTTCTGTGCGGAATCGCTGTTTCGCGTGCTATATCAGTGCATTTGCATGCAAGTATGCGAAATTGGAATAGAAACTCCGACCCGGCAAGCACGATCACAATTTATTCGAGCCTATGTCAGATTCGACGATTCTTCGTTTCAGAAGTGTATTTCTGTGCGGAATAGCTGTTTCGCGTGATAGATCAGTGCATTTTCATGCAAATTATGCGAAATTGGCACGAAAACTCCGATTCGGCAAGCACGATCACGATTTATTCGAGTTTATGTCAGATTCGACGATTCTTCGTTTCACAAATGAATTTCTGTGCGAATTGCTGTTTCGCGTGCTAGATCAGTGCAATTGCATGCAAATATGCGAAATTGGCACAGAAACTCCGACAAGGCAAACACGATCACGATTTATTCGAGCTTATGTCAGATACGACGACTATTCGTTTCACAAATGAATTTCTGTACGAATCGCTGTTTAGCGTGCTATATCAGTGCATTTGCATGCAAGTATGCGAAATTGGAATAGAAACTCCGACCCGGCATGCACGATCACAATTTATTCGAGCCTATGTCAGATTCGACGATTCTTCGTTTGAGAAGTGTATTTCTGTGCCGAATCGCTGTTTCGCGCGCTAGATCAGTGCATTTGCATGCAAGTATGAGAAATTGGAATAGAAACTCCGACCGGCAATCACGATCACGATTTATTCGAGCTTATGTCAGATTCGACGATTCTTCGTTTCAGAAGTGTATTTCTGTGCGGAATCGCTGTTTCGCGTGCTATATCAGTGCATTTGCATGCAAGTATGCGAAATTTGGAATAGAAACTCCGACCCGGCAAGCACGATCACAATTTATTCGAGCCTATGTCAGATTCGACGATTCTTCGTTTCAGAAGTGTATTTCTGTGCGGAATTGCTGTTTCGTGTGCTATATCAGTGCATTTGCATGCAAGTATGCGAAATTGGAATAGAAACTCCGACCCGGCAAGCACGATCACAATTTATTCGAGCCTATGTCAGATTCGACGATTCTTCGTTTCAGAAGTGTATTTCTGTGCAGAATCGCTGTTTCGCACGCTAGATCAGTGCATTTGCATGCAAGTATGAGAAATTGGAATAGAAACTCCGACCCGGCAATCACGATCACGATTTATTCGAGCTTATGTCAGATTCGACGATTCTTCGTTTCAGAAGTGTATTTCTGTGCGGAATCGCTGTTTCGCGTGCTATATCAGTTCATTTGCATGCAAGTATGCGAAATTGGAATAGAAACTCCGACCCGGCATGCACGATCACAATTTATTCGAGCTCATGTCAGATTCGACGATTCTTCGTTTCAGAAGTGTATTTCTGTGCGGAATCGCTGTTTCGCGTGATATATCAGTGCATTTGCATGCAAGTATGCGAAATTGGAATAGAAACTCCGACCCGGCATGCACGATCACAATTTATTCGAGCCTATGTCAGATTCGACGATTCTTCGTTTCAGAAGTGTATTTCTGTGCCGAATCGCTGTTTCGCGTGATAGATCAGTGCATTTGCATGCAAATATGCGAAATTGGCACGAAAACTCCGATTCGGCAAGCACGATCACGATTTATTCGAGCTTATGTCAGATTCGACGATTATTCGCTTCACAAATAAATTTCTGTACGGAATCGCTGTTTAGCGTGCTAGATCTGTGCATTTGTATGCAAATATGCGAAATTGGCACGAAAACTCCGATTCGGCAAGCACGATCACGATTTATTCGAGCTTATGTCAGATTCGACGATTATTCGCTTCACAAATAAATTTCTGTACGGAATCGCTATTTAGCGTGCTAGATCACTGCATTTGTATGCAAATATGCGAAATTGGCACAGAAACTCCGACAAGGCAAGCAGGATCACGTATTTATTCGAGCTTATGTCAGATTCGACGATTATTCGTTTCACAAATGAATTTCTGTACGGAATCGCTGTTTAGCGTGCTAGATCAGTGCATTTGTATGCAAATATGAGAAATTGGAATAGAAACTCCGACCCGGCAATCACGATCACGATTTATTCGAGCTCATGTCAGATTGGACGATTCTTCGTTTCAGAAGTGTATTTCTGTGCGGAATCGCTGTTTCGCGTGCTATATCAGTGCATTTGCATGCAAGTATGCGAAATTGGAATAGAAACTCCGACCCGGCATGCACGATCACAATTTATTCGAGCCTATGTCAGATTCGACGATTCTTCGTTTCAGAAGTGTATTTCTGTGCGGAATCGCTGTTCGCGTGATAGATCAGTGCATTTGCATGCAAATATGCGAAATTGGCACGAAAACTCCGATTCGGCAAGCACGATCACGATTTATTCGAGCTTATGTCAGATTCGACGATTATTCGCTTCACAAATAAATTTCTGTACGGAATCGCTGTTTAGCGTGCTAGATCTGTGCAATTGTATGCAAATATGCGAAATTGGTACGGAAACTCCGATTCGGCAAGCACGCTCACCCTTTATTCGAGCTTATGTCAGATTCGACGATTCTTCGTTTGAGAAGTGTATTTCTGTGCCGAATCGCTGTTTCGCGCGCTAGATCAGTGCATTTGCATGCAAGTATGAGAAATTGGAATAGAAACTCCGACCCGGCAATCACGATCACGATTTATTCGAGCTTATGTCAGATTCGACGATTCTTCGTTTCAGAAGTGTATTTCTGTGCGGAATCGCTGTTTCGCGTGCTATATCAGTGCATTTGCATGCAAGTATGCGAAATTGGAATAGAAACTCCGACCCGGCAAGCACGATCACAATTTATTCGAGCCTATGTCAGATTCGACGATTCTTCGTTTCAGAAGTGTATTTCTGTGCGGAATTGCTGTTTCGTGTGCTATATCAGTGCATTTGCATGCAAGTATGCGAAATTGGAATAGAAACTCCGACCCGGCAAGCACGATCACAATTTATTCGAGCCTATGTCAGATTCGACGATTCTTCGTTTCAGAAGTGTATTTCTGTGCAGAATCGCTGTTTCGCACGCTAGATCAGTGCATTTGCATGCAAGTATGAGAAATTGGAATAGAAACTCCGACCGGCAATCACGATCACGATTTATTCGAGCTTATGTCAGATTCGACGATTCTTCGTTTCAGAAGTGTATTTCTGTGCGGAATCGCTGTTTCGCGTGCTATATCAGTTCATTTGCATGCAAGTATGCGAAATTGGAATAGAAACTCCGACCCGACAAGCACGATCACAATTTATTCGAGCCTATGTCAGATTCGACGATTCTTCGTTTCAGAAGTGTATTTCTGTGCGGAATCGCTGTTTCGCGTGATAGATCAGTGCATTTGCATGCAAATATGCGAAATTGGCACGAAAACTCCGATTCGGCAAGCACGATCACGATTTATTCGAGCTTATGTCAGATTCGACGATTATTCGCTTCACAAATAAATTTCTGTACGGAATCGCTGTTTAGCGTGCTAGATCAGTGCATTTGTATGCAAATATGCGAAATTGGCACAGAAACTCCGACAAGGCAAGCAGGATCACGTATTTATTCGAGCTTATGTCAGATTCGACGATTATTCGTTTCACAAATGAATTTCTGTACGGAATCGCTGTTTAGCGTGCTAGATCAGTGCATTTGTATGCAAATATGCGAAATTGGTACGGATACTCCGATTCGGCAAGCACGCTCAGCCTTTATTCGAGCTTATGTCAGATTCGACGATTCTTCGTTTCAGAAGTGTATTTCTGTGCGGAATCGCTGTTTCGCGCGCTAGATCAGTGCATTTGCATGCAAGTATGAGAAATTGGAATAGAAACTCCGACCCGGCAATCACGATCACGATTTATTCGAGCTCATGTCAGATTCGACGATTCTTCGTTTCAGAAGTGTATTTCTGTGCGGAATCGCTGTTTCGCGTTCTGTATCAGTGCATTTGCATGCAAGTATGCGAAATTGGAATAGAAACAACGACCCGGCATGCACGATCACAATTTATTCGAGCCTATGTCAGATTCGACGATTCTTCGTTTCAGAAGTGTATTTCTGTGCGGAATCGCTGTTTCGCGTGATAGATCAGTGCATTTGTATGCAAATATGCGAAATTGGTACGGAAACTCCGATTCGGCAAGCACGCTCACCCTTTATTCGAGCTTATGTCAGATTCGACGATTCTTCGTTTCAGAAGTGTATTTCTGTGCGGAATCGCTGTTTCGCGTGATAGATCAGTGCATTTTCATGCTAGTATGCGAAATTGGAATAGAAACTCCGACCGGCAAGCACGATCACGATTTATTCGAGTTTATGTCAGATACGACGACTATTCGTTTCACAAATGAATTTCTGTACGGAATCGCTGTTTAGCGTGCTAGATCAGTGCATTTGTATGCAAATATGCGAAATTGGTACGGAAACTCCGTTCCGGCAAGCACGATCACCCTTTATTCGAGCTTATGTCAGATTCGACGATTCTTCCTTTCAGAAGTGTATTTCTGTGCGGAATTGCTGTTTCGCGTGCTATACCAGTGCATTTGCATGCAAGTATGCGAAATTGGAATAGAAACTCCGATCCGGCAAGCACGATCACAATTTATTCGAGCCTATGTCAGATTCGACGATTCTTTCGTTTCAGAAGTGTATTTCTGTGCGGAATCGCTGTTTCGCGTGCTATATCAGTGCATTTGCATGCAAGTATGCGAAATTGGAATAGAAACTCCGACCCGGCATGCACGATCACAATTTATTCGAGCCTATGTCAGATTCGACGATTCTTCGTTTCAGAAGTGTATTTCTGTGCGGAATCGCTGTTTCGCGTGCTATATCAGTGCATTTGCATGCAAGTATGCGAAATTGGAATAGAAACTCCGACCCGGCATGCACGATCACAATTTATTCGAGCCTATGTCAGATTCGACGATTCTTCGTTTGAGAAGTGTATTTCTGTGCCGAATCGCTGTTTCGCGCGCTAGATCAGTGCATTTGCATGCAAGTATGAGAAATTGGAATAGAAACTCCGACCCGGCAATCACGATCACGATTTATTCGAGCTTATGTCAGATTCGACGATTCTTCGTTTCAGAAGTGTATTTCTGTGCGGAATCGCTGTTTCGCGTGCTATATCAGTGCATTTGCATGCAAGTATGCGAAATTGGAATAGAAACTCCGACCCGGCAAGCACGATCACAATTTATTCGAGCCTATGTCAGATTCGACGATTCTTCGTTTCAGAAGTGTATTTCTGTGCGGAATTGCTGTTTCGTGTGCTATATCAGTGCATTTGCATGCAAGTATGCGAAATTGGAATAGAAACTCCGACCCGGCAAGCACGATCACAATTTATTCGAGCCTATGTCAGATTCGACGATTCTTCGTTTCAGAAGTGTATTTCTGTGCGGAATCGCTGTTTCGCGTGATAGATCAGTGCATTTGCATGCAAATATGCGAAATTGGCACGAAAAATCCGATTCGGCAAGCACGATCACGATTTATTCGAGCTTATGTCAGATTCGACGATTATTCGCTTCACAAATAAATTTCTGTACGGAATCGCTGTTTAGCGTGCTAGATCTGTGCAATTGTATGCAAATATGCGAAATTGGTACGGAAACTCCGATTCGGCAAGCACGCTCACCCTTTATTCGAGCTTATGTCAGATTCGACGATTCTTCGTTTGAGAAGTGTATTTCTGTGCCGAATCGCTGTTTCGCGCGCTAGATCAGTGCATTTGCATGCAAGTATGAGAAATTGGAATAGAAACTCCGACCCGGCAATCACGATCACGATTTATTCGAGCTTATGTCAGATTCGACGATTCTTCGTTTCAGAAGTGTATTTCTGTGCGGAATCGCTGTTTCGCGTGCTATATCAGTGCATTTGCATGCAAGTATGCGAAATTGGAATAGAAACTCCGACCCGGCAAGCACGATCACAATTTATTCGAGCCTATGTCAGATTCGACGATTCTTCGTTTCAGAAGTGTATTTCTGTGCGGAATTGCTGTTTCGTGTGCTATATCAGTGCATTTGCATGCAAGTATGCGAAATTGGAATAGAAACTCCGACCCGACAAGCACGATCACAATTTATTCGAGCCTATGTCAGATTCGACGATTCTTCGTTTCAGAAGTGTATTTCTGTGCGGAATCGCTGTTCGCGTGATAGATCAGTGCATTTGCATGCAAATATGCGAAATTGGCACGAAAACTCCGATTCGGCAAGCACGATCACGATTTATTCGAGCTTATGTCAGATTCGACGATTATTCGCTTCACAAATAAATTTCTGTACGGAATCGCTGTTTAGCGTGCTAGATCAGTGCATTTGTATGCAAATATGCGAAATTGGCACAGAAACTCCGACAAGGCAAGCAGGATCACGTATTTATTCGAGCTTATGTCAGATTCGACGATTATTCGTTTCACAAATGAATTTCTGTACGGAATCGCTGTTTAGCGTGCTAGATCAGTGCATTTGTATGCAAATATGCGAAATTGGTACGGATACTCCGATTCGGCAAGCACGTTTAGCCTTTATTCGAGCTTATGTCAGATTCGACGATTCTTCGTTTCAGAAGTGTATTTCTGTGCGGAATCGCTGTTTCGCGCGCTAGATCAGTGCATTTGCATGCAAGTATGAGAAATTGGAATAGAAACTCCGACCCGGCAATCACGATCACGATTTATTCGAGCTCATGTCAGATTCGACGATTCTTCGTTTCAGAAGTGTATTTCTGTGCGGAATCGCTGTTTCGCGTTCTGTATCAGTGCATTTGCATGCAAGTATGCGAAATTGGAATAGAAACAACGACCCGGCATGCACGATCACAAGTTTATTCGAGCCTATGTCAGATTCGACGATTCTTCGTTTCAGAAGTGTATTTCTGTGCGGAATCGCTGTTTCGCGTGATAGATCAGTGCATTTGTATGCAAATATGCGAAATTGGTACGGAAACTCCGATTCGGCAAGCACGCTCACCCTTTATTCGAGCTTATGTCAGATTCGACGATTCTTCGTTTCAGAAGTGTATTTCTGTGCGGAATCGCTGTTTCGCGTGATAGATCAGTGCATTTTCATGCTAGTATGCGAAATTGGAATAGAAACTCCGACCGGCAAGCACGATCACGATTTATTCGAGTTTATGTCAGATACGACGACTATTCGTTTCACAAATGAATTTCTGTACGGAATCGCTGTTTAGCGTGCTAGATCAGTGCATTTGTATGCAAATATGCGAAATTGGTACGGAAACTCCGTTCCGGCAAGCACGATCACCCTTTATTCGAGCTTATGTCAGATTCGACGATTCTTCCTTTCAGAAGTGTATTTCTGTGGGGAATTGCTGTTTCGCGTGCTATACCAGTGCATTTGCATGCAAGTATGCGAAATTGGAATAGAAACTCCGATCCGGCAAGCACGATCACAATTTATTGGAGCCTATGTCAGATTCGACGATTCTTCGTTTCAGAAGTGTATTTCTGTGCGGAATCGCTGTTTCGCGTGCTATATCAGTGCATTTGCATGCAAGTATGCGAAATTGGAATAGAAACTCCGACCCGGCATGCACGATCACAATTTATTCGAGCCTATGTCAGATTCGACAATTCTTCGTTTCAGAAGTGTATTTCTGTGCGGAATCGCTGTTTCGCGTGATAGATCAGTGCATTTGCATGCAAATATGCGAAATTGGCACGAAAACTCCGATTCGGCAAGCACGATCACGATTTATTCGAGCTTATGTCAGATTCGACGATTATTCGCTTCACAAATAAATTTCTGTACGGAATCGCTGTTTAGCGTGCTAGATCAGTGCATTTGTATGCAAATATGCGAAATTGGTACGGAAACTCCGATTCGGCAAGCACGCTCACCCTTTATTCGAGCTTATGTCAGATTCGACGATTCTTCGTTTGAGAAGTGTATTTCTGTGCGGAATCGCTGTTTCGCGCGCTAGATCAGTGCATTTGCATGCAAATATGCGAAATTGGCACGAAAACTCCGATTCGGCATGCACGATCACGATTTATTCGAGCTTATGTCAGATTCGACGATTATTCGCTTCACAAATAAATTTCTGTACGGAATCGATGTTTAGCGTGCTAGGTCAGTGCATTTGTATGCAAATATGCGAAATTGGTACGGAAACTCCGATTCGGCAAGCACGCTCACCCTTTATTCGAGCTTATGTCATATTCGACGATTCTTCGTTTCAGAAGTGTATTTCTGTGCGGAATCGCTGTTTCGCGTGCTATATCAGTGCATTTGCATGCAAGTATGCGAAATTGGAATAGAAACTCCGACCCGGCAAGCACGATCACAATTTATTCGAGCCTATGTCAGATTCGACGATTCTTCGTTTCAGAAGTGTATTTCTGTGCGGAATCGCTGTTTCGCGTGATAGATCAGTGCATTTTCATGCAAATATGCGAAATTGGCACGAATACTCCGATTCGGCAAGCACGATCACGATTTATTCGAGTTTATGTCAGATTCGACGATTCTTCGTTTCACAAATGAATTTCTGTGCGGAATTGCTGTTTCGCGTGCTAGATCAGTGCAATTGCATGCAAATATGCGAAATTGGCACAGAAACTCCGACAAGGCAAACACGATCACGATTTATTCGAGCTTATGTCAGATACGACGACTATTCGTTTCACAAATGAATTTCTGTACGGAATCGCTGTTTAGCGTGCTAGATCAGTGCATTTGTATGCAAATATGCGAAATTGGTACGGAAACTCCGTTCCGGCAAGCACGATCACCCTTTATTTGAGCTTATGTCAGATTCGACGATTCTTCCTTTCAGAAGTGTATTTCTGTGCGGAA
>NW_027470643.1:0-34800 GCF_051020765.1 Lasioglossum baleicum | reverse complement strand
TTTCTTCCCAGTTTTTCATTTACTTATGCATACTGTAACTTACAGTTGTGATATTTTCGATTTTTATCGTAATTTTTAATTTTAATTTTAAGAAATTGTATTTCCCAGTAATAGTGTCTTTGGAATTAATCGAGTATTCGTTATGACGTTATTCTGTTAAACTTATTGTTATTTTATATGATTGTCTCTATACGAACGTATGGTACCAGTGTAACACGACTGGCGATGTCTTGTAGTTGCCTACGGCAGAGCAAAGCAGCAGTACTGTGTGATCTGCGGTAATTTCTGTAACCTAGATATTGTGCCACATGCATTTTTTCCAGTCTGGATTTATTTATATATACTGTCATTTACTGTTACGATATTTCGATTTTCTTCGATATTATCAATTTTTCGATGAAGAAATTGAGTTTGATAGTAAAAGCACCTTTGGAATTTGTTGTGTCTACATTTATGACATTTCTATGCCGATCTTATTCATATTTAATATGATTGTCTGTACACGTACCTACGCTGGCGGGGCGATACTAATGGCGATGCCCTGTATTTGCGTACGGCGGATCAAAGCGGCACTACTGGAGTGACCTAGTTAATTTCGTTAAACTTAATTTTGTATGGTATGCATTTAGTCCCGGTCATCCATTTATTTAATCATACTGTAATTTATTGCTTTGATATCTTCGATTTTTTTTCAAAATTGTCAATTTTCAATTTGAGAGTTGTATTCCTAATAATATTGTTTTTGAGTTAGTTGAGTTTACGTTTATGATAATATTATTTGAAACTTATCGTTATTGTATATGAATGTCTGTGTACATACCGACGCTTCCAGTGCGACACAACTGGAACGACCTCGTATTTGTGATCGGTAGATCGGAGCGATGCTACTGTATGGTCTTCGTTAATTTCTATAACTTGGATGTAATAATGCAGAGACTCTTTTGCAGTCTTCCTTGTAGTTTAACTAACTGCAATTTACGGATATGATATATTCAGCGTATCTCAATATTTTCAATTTGTAGTTTAAGGGATTGTGTTTCTTAGAAACAGTGTCTTTGGCATTAGATGAGTGTACGTTTATGTCAGTATTTTGTTAAACCTATTCTTTCTTTATACGATGGTCTGTATATATACCATCGCTGTTTGAGGGACACGACTGTCGAGGTCTTGTAGTAGCGTACGGCAGAACGATGCGGCACTGCTGGATGGTCTACGATATTGTCATTAACCTTTATTTTGTAACGTATGCATTTTTCCCAGTCTCCCATTCATTTATACATACTGTAATTTACTGAATGATATTTTCCATCATTTTCAAAATTCCCAATATTTAATTTGAAGCGCTATATTTTGTGGAAAATGTGCCATTGGAATTGGTTCAGTGTATGTTTATACCGATATTTTGTTGAATTTGTTGTTGGGTAATGCGTTTATCTGTACACGAACATACGCTGCAGCTAAGACACGACTGTAGCGTTATTCTAGTTGCATACGGTAGATCTGAGAGACAATACTCTATGGTCACTGTTAATATGATTAACCATAATAATGTGCCGTAAGAATTCTTTCTCAGTTTTCTATTTACATCGACATACTCTAACTTATAGTTATGATATTTTCGATTTTTTTTTCATAATTTCCAGGCTTTAATTACAAAAATTGTTTTAATGAGGAAACTTGTCAATTGAATGAGTTGAGTATAGGTTTATAACATTATTTTATTATACTTATAGTTATTGTATATGATTGTCTGTATACGTTCCTGCGCATCTGCAGCAGCACGAATGGAGTGGCCTTGTAGTTGCGTTCGGTAGGTCGGTGCTACACGACTGTATGGTCTTTGTTAATTTCAATATACTCAATATAGTACTGTAACCATTCATTCGCAATTTCCTTCTTATTTTTATGCATCAGTTCCCAATTTTTACTTTATTTATACATTCCGCAATTTACTATCCTAATATTTTCTATTTTCTACCAAATTTTCAATTTTATTATAAGAAATTCTATTTCCTAATAACGTTGTCTTTGTAATTACTTGAGTGTCCGCATATGTCATTTATTTGTTACATATTGATATTTTATATGACTTTCTGCACGCGAACCTACGTCCCTGACCTACACCACTGGCGAGGACTTGCAGCTGCGAACGCCAGACCGAAACGCATCTACTGGATGGTCTTTGTTTATTTCTTTACCCATAAGATTGTGCCGTATGCATTCTTTGCAATTTTCTGTTCATATCTACATACTGCAGCTTACTGTTATGATTTTTTCAATTCTTTTCAAAATTCATAAATTTAAATACAAGGACCTATATTGTTTAGTATACGCGCCTTTTGAATTTGTTGAGTTTATATTTATGACAATATCTTGTTAAGCTTTTGTCAGTTTTCACGGTTGTCTGTATCCGTACCTTCGGTGCTGTAGCGACACGGCTGAAGTGGTCTTGTAGTTGCGAACGCCAGATCGAAGCGGCAAACAGCGTGATCTTCGTAAACCTTTTTAACCACAATATTGTACCGCATGCAATCTATTGCAAATTTCCATTTACTTCTGCATACCTCAATTTACTGTTATGATTTTTCGACTTTTTTCATAATTTCCAATTTTAATATAAAAAATTCTCTTTCATAGGAAATCTCTCTTTGGAATTAGTTAAGTGTACGTTTATGATAATAGTTTGTTATATCTTACGTTATTTCCTCATGGTCTGTATACGTAACTACGATGCCGGAGCGGGACGACTTGCGACGTATTTCAGTTTCGTAAAGCAGATTGGAGCGGCATTACTGGATGGTATTTGTCCATTTTTTTATCCTTCATATAGTCCCGTAATCATTTTTTCCCAGTTTTCCATTTATTTATGCATACTGTAATTTGTTGTTGTGATATTTTCAATTTTTTTCAAAATGTCAAGTTTTTATTTTCAAAAATTGTATTTCTTAGTAAATGTGATCTCGGAATAAGGTGAGTTTATGATTATGACAATAATTTGTTGAGTTTGATGTTATTTTATATGATTGTCTGTTTTCATGCCTACGATTTCGGAGCGACAGGGCAGTGGTGGACTTGTAGTTGCGTATGGTACATCGGAGCGACGCTAATGGATGGCCTACGTTAGTTTCGTTAACCTTGAACTTGTACCATATGCAGTTTCTCCCATCATTGTTATTTATTTCTTCGCACTGTAATATATTGCTGTGATTTCATCGATTTTGTATGAATTTTTATTTACTAATTTCAAAAATTGTATTTCTCTTTTTAGAGAGAGAGCATTTGGAATTACTTGAATGTACGTTTATGACCATACCTTGTATAATTTGTTGTTACATTTTGTGAATGTTTCTATATGTACCGACTCTCCCGGATCGACACGACAGGACTTATCTTGTAGTAGCGTTCACTAAATCGGAGCGACACTGCTCTATGGCCTATGCATAATTTTTTAACCCTGATATTGCACCACTTGCATTCTTTCCCTATTTTCAACTTACCAACAGTAATTTACTGTTTAGATTCCTTTGATATTTTCAAAATTCCTATTTCTAATATCAATCATTGTAAATTTTATGAATGGTGTCTTTCGAATTTGATGAGTGTACGCTTATGACAATATGTTCTTGAATAGTTAGTTATTATATATGATTGTCTCCGTCAGTACCTACGCTGTCGGAGTGATAGCACTGGATTAGTCTCGTTGTTGCGTTCGCTAGGTCGGAGCGACAAATTCTGTATGGTTTACTTTAATTTCTTTTACCATGATATTCTACCGTATGCATTCCATCGCATTCTTCCATTTATTTATATATACTGTAATTTACTGTTTTAATACTTACGATTTTTTCCAAAATTCCCAATTTTTAATATCAATCATTGTACATTTTATGAAAAGTGTCTTGGCAATCAGTTGAGTGTACGTTTATGTCATCAGTTTCCTATATTTGTTGTTATTTTAAACGATTTTGCGTGTACGTACATACACTTCCGGAGCGACACGGGTGGAATTCTCTTACAGTTGCGTTCGGAATATCGGAGCGACAATGCTGTATGGGCTTTGATAATTTCTTTGGCCTTGATATTGTACCGTGTGCATTATTTCTCTGTATTCAGTTTATATCTACGTACTGTAATTTACTGTTGTGATATCTCCAGTTCTTTTCAAAATTTTCAGTTCATGGTTTAAAAAATTGTATTTATCAGTGAAAGTGTCTTTGGAATTAGTCGAGTGTGCGTTTATGCCAATATTACGATGAAACTTATTCTCATTTTACATACCTGTCTTTATACATTCATCCGCCTCCGGAGCGGCGCGCCTGTTATGGTGCTGCATGTGCGTTCGGCATATCGGACCGACACTACAGTATTACCATCGTTAATTTCTCTAACCTTGATATTGTGCCGAATGCATTCTTTCGATATTCACTACTTGTTAGTACATTCTGTGATCAACTGTTATGATATTTCCGGTTTTATTCAAACCCTCCAATTTTTATTTCAGAAATTGTATTTTTTAGGATAATTGAAAATATCACAGTAGTACCATACAGTATGTACAAATAAATGAAGAACTGGAAAAAAATTCTTACCGTACAATATCAAGGTTAAAAATATTATCGAAGACCTTCCAGTTGTGTCGCTCCGTTCTGTCGCACGCAACTTCAAAGCCACTATAGCCGTGTCTTTCCGGAAGCATAGGTGCGCATACAGGCAACCGTATGAAATAACAGTAAGTATAGCAAAATATTATCATAATCGTAAGCTTAACTAATTCCAGCGATACTTTTAATAAGAAATACAATATTTTAAATAACAATTGGAACATCGGAGGAAATTATGGATATCGTAAAAGTAAATTAGGGTATTTCTAAATAAACGGAGAATTCCGAAAGACTGAATACGGTACAACATTGTTTTTAAAGGAATTAAGGACGACCACCCAGTTGTGCCGCTTTGATCTGCCGTACGCGACTACAAGGCCTCGCCAGTCGTGTTGTTCCGGCTGCGTGGACACCTGTACGGCCAACAATGTAAAACTACGGTAGGTTTAGAATAATATGACGTCAAACGTACACTCAGCAAATTCCATAGACACTTTTTCTAAGAAATACAGTTCCTGAAATTCAAGACTAGAAGATATGAAACAAGTCGAAAGTATCCTAAATGTAAATTGCAGTATGTAGAAATAAATAACATCCAGCCTATCAATGCTTACGCTACATTGGTGAATGTACAAAGAAGAAACAAGTGCAACACGCTATTATCCCTTCCGATCTGCCTACGCAACTACAACTCATCCACATTCGTGTTGTACCGGCAGCGTTTGTACGTGTACAGGCAATCAAATGATACTGCCAACAAATTGCCCTAAATAATGTCATAAACGTACACTCAACTAATTCCAAAGACACCTTTGCTATCAAGAAATATGTGAATTTAAAAAATAGAAACTATGAGAAAAACGGATCATATCAAAACAGTAAATTACAGTATGTATAAATAAATGCAGGACTGGGAAACAATGCATTCGGTTGAGTGTCATGGATAGATATATAATCGAATATCAGGCAGTAGTGTCGCGCCGATATGCCGAATGAAACTGCAAGACCACTCCATTCCTGACGCTCCGGAATGGCTGGTACGTATGCAGGCAATCATATGAAATAACAATCATTTTATCAGATTATTGTCGTAATCGTACACACAACTAATTCCAAACACACTTTTCCTATCAAATAAAAATTTTGTGTATTAAAAATTGAAACTTTTGACAGTAATCAAAAATATCCTAACAGTAATCTACAGCTTGTATAAATAAATAGGGCAATGGGGAAAATTCATACGGTACAAAACGAAGGATAAAAGAAATTAACAAGGTCCATGCAATAGTGTCGCTCCAATCTACGAACCCGACTGCAAGACCACTCCAGTCGTGTCGCTCGGGAAACGTAGGTACGTATACAGGCAGTGATATAAAATGGCACTGTGTTTCGCAACATACTGTCATGAAAGTGATCTCCTCTATTTCACACGGCACTTTTCCTGAAATAATACAATTTTCAAAATAAAACTAGCAAGTTACGAAGAAAATGGAAAATATCATAACAGTAAATTACAGTACTTGTAAATAAATAGAAAACTGCGAAGGAATGCGTACGGTACAATATAAAGGTTGATGGAATTAATGATGTCATTGAAATATGTCGCATCTTACGTACGCAACGACAAGACCTCTCCAGCCGTGTCGATCGGCTGCGCAGTTTCGTATAGTGACAAGCGTATAAAACAACGAATAGGTTTCACGAAATATTGTCACAATTGTGCAGTCAACTAAGTCCAAGAATTCTTTTTCTATAAAACACAATTTTCTACATAAGAAGCTGAAGATTAAAAAAAAAAAAAAGAAAGGCAGGACAACAAATTGCAGAATGCTGAAATAAATACGAAGCTACAAAAAAATGCATACGATACAAAATCATGGTAAATTGAATTAACAAATACCGTCCAGTAGTGACGCCCCAATCTGCCGTACGCAACTACAAGACCATTCTAGTCGTGTATATCTGGCAGTGTTGTTCTGTCAGCTTAGGTTCGTATACAGACAATCATACACAGTAACTGTTAGTTAAGCAAAATAATGTCATAAACGTGCACTGAACTAGTTCCAAAGACACTTGTATTCAGAAATACAATTTTTTTAACTAACAATAGAACAATAGAACTAACAATTTCGAAAAAAATTGTAATGATCATAGCAGTGAATTGCAGTATTGTATATAAATATAAAAATGAGAAAGAATTGCTTGCGATTCAAAATCATGTCATAAGATATTAACGGAGACCATACAGTAGTATTGCTAGATCTGCCGTACCATCATTCACTGTTCGAATATTATAGCAGGAGGTCAAGCCATTGTAGAACTTTATCCATTCGTATACAATCTAACTTTTTACCGTAGACCATTCTTTCCAAGAGGCAAGTCCGCTTTATTAAGGGCATTACTTCGTGTTCCGAGAAGCAAATTAGTAGACATTTTAGTGACAGGCACCTTAATTTCGTGTATGCATCAGAAGATCGGAACACAGACTGATAATGAAAATTACCGCCTCCTTTGATAGTGGAACGATCAAGTGAATAACTTCACCTATCCCGTGATTCCGAGAGTCAACCCAGGAAAACCGAGATGTATGTCCTCAAAACAGAATTGGAGTTGACACCTTATTACGCCGTTTGAATATTAATATGGAGAGTCAAACTGTTTGAGAGCGTTACCAATTAGTTTAATGTCAAACGTTTTAGCGACGACATTACCCTACGAAAAACTAACCCGCTGCATGGAGAGTATACCTTCGCGATCGTAGTTACAAATTAGTTCATATTCTAGTGACGGGCTCCTTAATTTCAGGTACGAATAAGAGGATCGAGCGTCAAACTGTTGGAGAACGTCACCAATTGGTATAGGGTCAAACACTTCACCGAAGTCCTCACCCTCCGAAAACCTAGCCCGCTGTATCGACAGTACAGCAACGTGTTCAATGGAACGAATTAGCATACATTTCAGTTACGGTCACCTTAATTTCATGTACAAAACAGTATATCGAGTGTGCCACCATCTTTGAAGGTCGAACGGCTAAGTCTATAGCTTCACTTATCCTATGATTCCGAGAGTCAAACCAGGTATTCCGGGAGTAAAGCCCCAGTTCAGTATTGGCAATAGACACCTTAATTAACGGATTCAATATTAAAGTAGAGCGTCAAGATGTTTGCCAGCGATACCAATTTTTATAAAATCAAACGATATACACAAGATATAATCCCACGAATATCGTACCCATTGTATCGAAAGAATAAGGTGTTGTTCAGTGGGAGGAACTAGTATACACTTTAGTGACGATCACCTTAACTTCCAGCAGGAATCATACTAAGGTTGAGAGACCAACCGTTGGAGAATATGACCAATTGGTATAAAGTCCTTTCTTTTACCCAATACCTATCCTTCCGATAGCTTCACCTACTGTGCGATTCCGAAAATCGTATCAGGTATTCCTGCAGTAAATCCGCTGAACAGTATAGGTAGCAGACACTTGAATTCGGGGTTTGCATATTAAAGTAGAGTGCCAATTTGATTGAGAACAATAGCTTCTGCTGTAAACTCACTCGTATTACCGAAGATCTTTCCCTCTGAAAAACTAACCCGCTGTATATAAAATATAACATCGAGTTCTGAGGGTCGAATAGCTGTTCATTTTAGTGATGAGCACCTTGATTTCTTTCATCAATTGCAAGATCGGTTGTCTCACGGCTCGAGAACGTTACCACCCTTTGTTAGAGTAGAACGGCTAAGTATATAGCTTCACATATCCTGAAATTCCGAAAGTCAAACCAGATTCCGGGAGCCTGTCCGCTTCAAAGTATTGGCAATGGGGCCTTATCTGGCCGTCTGTATATTATAGTAGAGCGTGAACGCGTTTGTGAACGTTACCAATTTCGATACAATCAAACGATTTCCCGGCGGCGAAAACTCCCGCCAACCTCGCCCGCTTCATCGAAAGTATAACCTCGTGTTTAGAGGGTCAAATTATTGCACACTCAAGTGACGTGAACCTTAATTTCATTATGAGTAATAAGATTAAGAGTCAAACCGTTCGAGAAAGATACCACGTTCTTTCAGATTGAAACGGTTACGTCAATAGCTTCACCTATCCTGTATTTTGAAGAGGCAAAGCTAGTATTCCGGGAGTACATCCGCTGAAGTGTATTGGCCATACGCACCTTAATTCACGGTATAAATATTAGACTACTGTTTCGAACCGCCGGAGAACATTATCAATTAACATAAGGTAATACTTTATACGCAGCACCTTACCTTCCGAGATCCTAATCCGCTGTAGCGAGTGTGGAGCTTAGTGTTCACGGGAACATGTGGGAAGACAGCTCAGCAGACGGCCATCACAGTGCCACGTATGAATAGCAAAGTCGAGAGTCAAACTGATCGAGAACATTAGCATCTTTTTTATAGAGTCGCACGGCTATGTCAATAGCTTCTCCTACCCTGTTATACTGAGAGTCAAACCATGTATTGCGGGAGTAAACATGTTGAACAGTTTTGCCAATAGACACCTCATTTCACGGAATGAATAATGATGTGTAGAGTCAAACCGTCGAAGAACGTTACGTACAGTAATAGAGTCAAACCTCTTAACGAATGCCTCAAATTTCGAGAAGATAACGCACTGTGTCGAGGGTATGGCGTCGAGTTCAGAAAAGTAATTAAAATGAGTTCGACTGTCGGGTTGCTTAATTTCATGTATTAATTAGAAGATCCGGGTCAAAACGTTCGAGAACGATGCCACCGTCTTTGAGAGCCGAACGTCTAAACCAGCAGCTTCACCTATTCCGTGGTTACGAAAGTCAAACAAATTATTCGGTAGAATATGCGTTAATCAGAATTAGCAATAGGCGCACTAATTCATTGTATGGTTATTAAAGTTGAGCGTGAGACCGTTCGAGTCCTTTATCAACTGGTATAAAGTCAAACCTTTTATCGAATAACTGATCGACCTAGAACGAACACCGAAACTACCAAGTGTATTGCTTAGTACTCACAAAAGCAAAACAGTAGTCATTATAGCTGACGGAGACCTTATTTTCGTGTCTGAATACCAAAATCGAGAGTCAAACTACTCTAGAACGTTACCACATTCTTTCGGATTCGATAGGCTAAGTTAATAGCTTCACGTATTCTAGGATCCCGAGAGACAAAATAGGCACACTGAGAGTAAGTGGCCCGAACCGAATTGGCAATAGACTCCTTCATTCTGGGAGTCAATATCAATGCAGAGCGACATAGCGCTTTAGAGCGTTACCTACTTGTATATAGTTAAACCTTTTACCGAAAGCCATCCCTGCCGATAATGTAAACCTCCCTATCCTAGGCAAGGCATTTCGTCCAGCGGATTAGGTTCTCTGCAGTTAATGTGTTCGGCTAGAAGAATGACATTATAGCAATTGGTAATGTTCTCCGACGATTTGCCTCCCTACTTTAATATCCGTGGCGTGTATTGAGGCCTCTATTGCCAATAATGTTCTCGGGATTTACGCCAGTAATACCTTGTTTGACTCTAGGAACCGCATGATAGGTGCGGCTATTTTCTTAGCTGTGCGACTTTCAGAGAAGGTGGTAATTTTCTCAAGCGGTTCGACACTCCATCCTCCTATTCATACATGAAAATAAGATGTCCGCCTGCTAAAATGTCTACTCATTGCATCCTGTAAAAACTTGGCAAGACAATCGCGGGTTCTCAGAAGGAAAGGTGTTGGGTAAGATAAATGAATTTATACTGATTGAGAATGCTGTCTTTCGGCTTGACTCTCTACTGCAATTTCGTACCGTGAATTAACGTGTGTGTTGCCAATACTGTTCAGCGCAGTTACGCCCGGAATATCTGGTTTGGCTCTCCGAATCACTGGATATGTGAAGCTATGACATAGTCGTTCGAATCTGACAGAAGGGGGCAACGTTCTCGAACGGTTTGACACTCGACCTTCTAATTCACACATGAAATGATGGTGCCCGTCACTAAAATGTATACTGATTTGTCCTCTGAACTGGAAGATATAGCGCTGATACAGTGCGTTCGCATCTCAGAAGGCCTTTCTATAATGTCTGGCACTACTTCAATGCGTAACCTCCTACATAGCTTTGACTCTGGACATTTAAATTTATACCATGAAATACGGTATACGATGCCAATACGGTATAGCGGATTTACTCCCGCAATTCTTCCTTCGACTTTCGGAATCACAGGTTAGGAGAAGATAATGACTTAGCCGATCGAGTCGCAACAAAGGTGGTAACGATCTCGAATGGTATGAACGTCGATCATCTAATTTATGCACGAAATTAAGGTGCTCGTCACGAAAATGAATAACAACTTCCTTCTCTGAACACGAAGTTATATTTCCGATGAGGCAGGTGATATTCGCGGAGGTAGTACCTTCAGTAAAGCGTTTTATAATATACCAATTGGTAACGCTCTCAAATGATTTGACGCTCTACTGTAATATTCAAACCGCGAATTAAGATGTCTATTGATATAACGCTTCAGCGGACTTGCACCAAAATTTCCTGGTATAACTCTCCTAATCACAGGATGGATGAAGCTATTGATTTAGCCGTTTGTCTCTCTCAGAAGGTGTAACGCTCTGGAGCGATTAGACCGGCGATCATTCAATTCACGAATGAAATTAATGTGCTCGTTATTAAAGTATATGCTAGATCGTACCTCTGAACTCTTTGTTATACTCTCAAAACAGCCTGTCAGTATTTCGTAGTGTAAGGCATTCTGCGAGAGATTTAACCCTACACGAGTAGGTAGTATTATACAGCGCTTGATGGCCAGCTTTAATATTCTTACTGAGACTTGATGTGTCTATTGACAATACCGTTCACCGTATTTATTCCCGGAACACCTGGTTTGACGCTCAGAATAACAGGGTAGATGAAGTTACTGACTCAGCCGTTCGGTTCTATATAAAGATGGTACCGTTCTGGAACGGATTGATCCTGAATTTCCCTGTTCATGCATGCAATGGTGCTGACCTTCTGCTAAGGTATGTACAAATCGGTTTGGTTGTACACTAAGATAGACAATCAATAGTTCGGTGTTGGTTCTTGGATGATAAGATATTTGATAAAGCATTTGACTTTATACCAGTTGGTAACGTTCTCGAACGGTTTGACAATCTACATTAATAGTCAGTCCATGAATTAACGTTTCTATTGCCAATACTGTTCAGCAGGGTTGCTCCCCGAATACCAGGTTTAACTTTAGGTATCACAGGACAGCAGAAGGTATTATGTTAGTCGTTCGACTCTCAGCGAACATGGTCAAGTTCTGGAACGGTTTAACGCTCGATCTTCTAATTGAGGCACGATATAACGGTACCCGTTTCTGCAATATACACTAATGTGTTTCTCTGGTTTCTCTGAGGCCTTCGGTGTAATTGATGAGTTTATGTCAATTCGTAACGTTCTCAATCGGTTTGACGCTGTACCTTATTGTTCCAACCTTGAACTAAGGAGTCGATTGACAACACTATTCATTTGGTTTCTGCCCGTAATACCTGGTTTTGCTTCCGGAAGCACCGGATGGGTGAAGCTATTGACATAGCCGTCCGATTCTCAAAGAAGGTGGTATCGTGCACGAACGGTTTGACTCTCAACCTTCTAATGAAAACATGAAATTAAACTGCCCGTAACTCTAATGTATACTAATTCGTATCTATTATCACAAAGTTACACTCTCGTTACAGGGGGATACGTTCTCAGATGGTGACATATTCTGTAAAGAGAATGAATTTAGAACTATTGGTAATGTTCTCCGCCGATCTGACTTCCTACTCTAATTCTCATGCAGCGAACTTAGATGTCTGTTGCCAATGCTGTACAGCGTATGTACTCCTGGAATGCCTGATCTGTGTCACGGCATACCTGAATAGGTGACGATATTGACTTAGCTGTGCGACTCCCAAAGAAGTTGGTCACGTCCACGAATCGTTTGTCCCTCGATTTCCTGATTTTTAGATGAAATTAAGTTTCCCGTCACTAAACTTTATAATATTTTACTTCATTGGCGACGAAGTTACACTCTCGATACAGCGGATTAGTTTCTCGGACGGTACGGCCTTCGGTGAAAAGTTAGACTCCATAGCGATAGGTAAAGTTGTACAACTGTGTCACTCTGTACTTTCATGTTTATGCCGGGAAGTAGGGTTTTAATGCTGATACTGTACAGTGGATTTACTCCCGGAATACCTGGTTTGACTCTCGGAAACATAGGAGAGGTGAAGCTGTTGACTTAGCTGTTCGACTCTCATTGATGGTGGTATCGTTCTGGAACTCTTTAACCCTCTATCTTCTGATTCGTACACGAAATTATGATGATCATCACTAAAATGTATACTAATGTCTTTCTTTGGGCACGAAATTATTCTCCCGCCCAAGACGGCGGGAGAGGTTCACGGAAGGCAAGGTCTCTGTAACAAGTTTCACTTTATATAAACTGGTAATGTTCTCCGAAGGTTTGACCCTCCACTTCAATATTCAAACGGTTGATTAAGGTGACCAGTGACTAAACGGTTCAGCGTATTTGCAACCGGAACACGCGGATTGACTTTCGATGTGACAGGATAGGTGAAGCTGTTGACTTAGTCGATCATCTCTAAGAGAAGGTGGCAACGTTTTCGAGGGGTTTGATACGCGGCCTTCTTATTCATACGTGAAATTGTGGTGCGCGTCAGCTAAAATTTCAACTAATTTGTTTCTCTGCACACAAAGTTACACCCACGTTACAGCAGTGTATTTTCACGGAACGAAAGGTATCCTGCATGAAGTATGATGTTGTACAAATTGCTAGCGTTCTCAAACGGCTCGAAGCTCTATCTTAATTTACCAACCGCGAAATAAGGTGCCCATTGCTATTACTGTACAGTGGATTTACTCCTGACGTACCTGGATTGTTTCCCAGAATCACAGGATAGGCGAAGCTATTGTCTTAAATGTGCGATTTTCAGAGAAGCTGATAAAGTTCTGAAATGATTTGACACCCGGTTATTTGATTCATACATGAAAATAAGGTGCCCGTCATCTAAAATGCGTACTAGTTCGTTCCTTTGAACGGGATGAAAGAAAATCGCTACGGCCGCTTGAGTTCACGGAAAGTGAGGTATAGGTTAAGAAGAATGTCTTTATACCAATTGGTAATATTCACCGTCGGTAGGAGTCTCAACCAAAATATTCATGCCGTGAATTAAGGTGCCCGTTGCCCATATTGCTCTGCGCGTTTACTCCTAGACAACGTGGTCTGACTCCTGCAATCACACGGTAGGTGAAACTATTGACTTAGATGGGCGACTTCAAAGAAGGTGGGATCGTTCGCCAACAGTTAGACTCACGATTTAGCCATTCATACATGGACAATATTAGTCCGTCTGCTAAAATGTCTCCTAATTTGTTTCCCTCAGTCCACGATACAACGGGTTGTGTCCTAGGAAGGAAGGGTATCCGGTATGGAGTATGACGTTATACCAATTGGTGAAGCTCCACAGCGGTTTGACTCTGTGCATTAATGTTCATACTGTGAGGTGAGGTGTTTAGTGTCTACAATATTCAGCGCATCAACTCCTGGAATACCTGTTTGCTCTAGGAATCCCAGGATAGCTGCTTCTACTGACTTAGATGTGCGACTTGCAAAGATGGTGATAATGTCATCGAACGGTTTCACATTCGATCTTCTAATTCATGCATGAAGATAAGGTGGCCGTCACTGAAATGAATACTAACTCCTTTCTCTGAACACCAAGTTTTACTCCCACTGAAGCCGGTGTAATTCTCGGATGTTAAAGCCTTCTCTAAACGTTTGGTAAGCAATTGGTAACGCTCACAAACGGTTTGTCGCACTACTTCAATATTCAAGCTGTGAATAAATGTGTCCACTGCCGAAACTGATCAGTGGACATACTTCCGGAATACCTGGTCTGTCTTTCGGAATTACAGGAATGGTGAAGCTATTGATTTCGCAGCTTGACACCCAACGGTGGTGGTAACCTTCTCGAACGGTTTAACCCTCGGCCTTCTAATTCACACAAGCATTTATGGGGCATGTCATTAAAATGAATGTAATTTGTTCCACTAATCACGATGTTATAGTTTGGATACTGCGGGTTAGCTACTCGAAGCTTAAGGCCTTCGGTAAAAAGTTTGACTCCATACCAACAGGTAACGTTCTAGGAGGGTTTGACTGTGTACTTTAATATTTATACCGCGAAACAGGGTCTCTAATGGCAATATTGTACAGCAGATTTACTACCGGAATACCACATTTGACAGTCGGAGTCATTGGATAGGTGAAGCTATTGACGTAGCCGAATGATACTCAAAGTGGTTGGTAACGTTCTCGAACGGTCTGACGCTCGATATTCTTATTCATAATGAAATTAAGCACCCCGTCACTAGTATTTCTGCTAATTTGATCCTCTGTACACGATGTTATAATCCCGAAACGGCGACTTTGATTCTTCGAAGGTAAGGCCATCGGAAAAGTGCTTGATTTTATACTTTATTATTCTGTTACTTTATTGTTGGCAATGCTCCCAACCGGTTTGCGCTATTTTAATATTCTAAGCGTGAATTATGGTTCCTAATGCCAATACAGTTCAGCGGACATACTCTAGGAATAACTCGTTGGACCATTTGTATCACTACTGTGATATTCATGCCGTGAATTGAGGTATCTATTGCCGATATCGTACAGGGGACTTACACCTCTAATTCCAGGCTTGACTCTGAGGAATCCCAGAATAGGTTAAACTGTTGGCTCAGCCTTATCGAATCTCGAAGAATGCGGACACGTCCTGGAACGATAGGACACTCGATTTTCCTATTCATACATGAAACCAAGGTGACCGTCACTCCAGTTTATACTAATTTGTTTCCGTTAACACTAAGCAACATACTCGCTGCGGCGCGTTATCTTCTCGCATGCTAAGACCTTCATTAAAAAGTATGACTCCGTAACTGACGTAATGTTCCCACGGTTTGACTCTCTACATTACTATTCACACCCCGGAAAAGGGTGTCTATTGCTAAAACTGTTCAGCGTATTTACTTCCGAAATTCGTGGTTTGACTCCTGGAATTACAGGGTATATGTAGCTATTGACTTAGGTTTAACTCTCGATTTTGCTGTTTATACATGAAAATGTGGTGCCCGTCTGCAAACATGTCTACACATTCGTTACCGGAAACACTAAGCAAGTCACACCCTACAGCGGGTAAGGTTCTCGGAAGGCAAGGTATTCGGTAAAAAGAAATACTTCATACCAATTGGTAATGTTCTCCGATGTACGCGGATTTACTACAAGAATGCCTGGTTTGGTTCTAGGAATCACAGGATGGGTGAAGCTATTGACTGAGCCGTTCGATTCCCAACGCAGATTGTAACGTTCTCGAAAGGTTCGACCCTCGATCATCGAATTCATACCAGAAATTATAGTGGTCGTCACAAAAATGTATACTAATTTGTTTCCATGTACACGGTGGTATACTCTCGATACAGCTGGTCTGTTTTTCGGAGGGTACGGCCGTCGGTAAAATGTTTGACTCCATACAAATTGGTAATGCTCTTAAACGGCTTGGCGCTGTATTTTAATATTCAAATCGTGAAAGATGGTGTCCATTGCCAATGCTGCTAGGCGGATTTACTCCCGGAATGCCTGGATTGACTGTCGGAATCATAGGATAGGTGAAGCAATTGACTTATCCGTTCGAGTCTCAAAGGGTGTGGTAACGTTCTCAAACAGTTGGACGCACTATTCTAATATTAAAGACGTTACTGAATTTGTTTGTTTCCAATACTGTACAGCGAATTTACTCCAGGAGTACCTGGTTTGACTCTCCGAATCATTTGATAGTTGATGCTATTGACATATCCGAACGACTCGCATAGAGGGTGGTAACGATCTCAAACGGAATGACGCAAAATTTTAATATTCAAACCGTGAATGAAGGTGCTTATAATGAATAGTGTTCAGCTGATTTACTTCCGGAATACTTGGTTTGAGTCTCGGAATCTCAAAATGGGTGAAGCTATTGACTTAGCCATTTGGATCTCACAGAAGGTGGCAACGTTCTCGAACGGTATGACAGCCGATCTTCCAATCCATCCGTGGTATTAAGGTGCCCGTCGCTATAATTGATACTACTTGGCTTCTCTGAAGACGAAGTTATATACTCTATACGGCGTGTTATCAACGCGGATGATAAGACCTTCGGGAAAACTTTGATCCTATACCAACTCGTAACGTTCTACGGCGGCTTAATTTGTGACATTAATATTTATACCGTGAAATAGGGTTATTATGGTAAAACTGCACATCAGATTGACTCCCAGAATAACTGCTTTGCCCTCCGTATCCCAGGATAGGTAAAGCTGCTGGCTTAGCTGTGCGACTAAAAAAGACTGTGATAACGTTCACGATTGGCTTGGCCCTGGATTTTGTAATTAGTACATGAAGATATGGAGCACGCCACTAAAATGTTTACTAATTTGCTTCTCTGGGTACAAAGTTATGCTCTCGATGCAGCAGGTTCATTTCTCGGCAAGTACGGCCGTCTGAAAAACATTTGATTCTATACCAATACGTCACGTTCATCAACGGTTTGACTCATTACTTTGATAATCATACCCGGAAATACGGTGCCTATTGACAATTCTTTTCTGCGGATATAATTCCCGCATATCTGGTTTGACACTCGGAATCACAGGATAGGTGAAGCTATTTACATAGCTGTGCCGCTCGCTACGAATATGGTAATACTCTGGAACGTTTTGATCGGCGATTTTATAAATCCTACATGAAATTATCGTGTCCGTCACTAAAATGAATAGCAATGTCTTTGACCGAATACGAAATAATACTCTCGAAACGGCGGGTCTGGTACACGGGAGGTTAGATGTCTCTAAAAAGTTTGATTCTACACCAATATGTATCGCCCTACAGCGGTTTGACGACTATCTGTAATATTGAATAACTAAATTAATGTGTTTACTTCCAATAATGTACAGGGCATTTACTCCCGGAATACCTGCTTTGACATTCGGAATCACGGGATAAGTGAACTATTATCTTATCCGTTCGATTTTAAAGAATGAGGTACCGTTCTCGAAAGGTTCAACCCTCGATGTTGTAACTCACACAAGGTATTGAGGAGCCCGTCAATAAAATGTATAGTAACTTGTTTCTCTATACACGAAGTTATACTCCCTATACAGCTGGTTAGCTTCTCGGACGATAAGGTTTTCTGTAAAACGTTTGACATTAAATCAACTGGTAACGACCTGAAACTGGGTGACGCTCTATTTTAATATCCAAACCATGGAGCAAGCTGTCTATTTCCAATACCGCTCGGCGGATTTACTACCGGAATGCCTGGTCTGAATCTCTGAATCTCAGTATAGGAGAAGCTACTCATTTAGCCTTTCGTCTGTCGCAGAAGGTGAGAAGCTTCATGAGCGGCTTGGCACTCGATCATCGTGTTCATATTGAAATTAATGTGCCCGTCACAGAAATGTTTTCTAATTTCTTCCTCTGAACACAAAGTTATACTCTCAAAACAGCGGGTTTGGTTCGTTGCAGTAAGGTGTCCGGTAGGAAGTTTGCCGTCATACTAATTGATAAAGTTCTCCAACGGTATGCTGTTCTACTTTGATATTCTTACTGTGACTTACGGTGTCTATGGCCAATAGAGTTCAGCGGATTTACTCTCGGATTACCTGGTTTTACTTTTGGAATCACACGATATTATGAAGCTGTATACCTAGCCGTTCGTCTCTCACAGATGGTGGCAACGTTCTCGAACGGTTTGACGCTCGACATTCTCAGTCATGCATGAAATTAAGGCGCTCGTTAGTAAACGTATACTAGTTCGTAGCTCTGAACATGGTATTATACTTTCGACACAGCTGGTCAATTATTCGGAGAGTAATGCATTCTGTAAGAAGTTTAACCATACAAGAATAGGTAATGTTCCTCATCGGCATGACGGCCTGTTTTCGTATTCAATCCGAGAAATTAGGTGTCTATTGCCAATATTGTACAGCGCATTTACTACCGGAATATCTAGTATTTTTTTCGGAATCACATGATATGTGACGTTATTGACTTAGTCGTTCGTCTCGCACAGAAGGTGACGACGTTCTCGAGCGGCTGGGCACTCGATCTTCGTGTTCATAGTGAAATTAAGGTGCCCGTCACCAAAATGTTTCCTCATGGATTTCACTGAACGCGATGATATATTCTCGGTGCAGAGGGTTTCTTTCTTGGAATGTAGGGCTTTTGGTAAATGGTTTTACTCTATACGAATTCGTAACGGTCTCAAATGGAGTGCCGGTCTTCTTTAATATTAAAACAGAGAACTGAGGTGTCTTTTGCCAATACTGTTATGCGGATTTACGGAGTACGGATTAAGTTCTCGGTGGGTAAGGTTTTGTGTGAGACATTTGACATTATCCCAATATATATCGGTATACAAATATTTGACTCTGTACTTTAATATTCTAAACGAGAACTAAGGTGCCCATTGCCAATAGTGTGCAGGGGATTGACTCCCGGTATACCTAATATGACTCTCGGAATCGCAGGATGCGTGAAACGATTGACTTAGCCGTTCGACACTTAAAGAAGGTGGTAACGTTCTTGATGTGACTGTCCCTTAATCTTGTAATGTATAAATGGAACTATGGAGCCCATCACTAAAATATATACATATGTGTTTCTTTCGACACGAAGTTGTACTCTCGATACCGCGGGCTAGCTTCACGGATGGGAAGGCTTTCGGTAACAGGTTTCACGCTATACGTGTAGGTACTGTTCTTCAACAGTTTGTGGATCTGCTTTAGTATTCATACCGTGAACTAAGATGTACGTTGCCAGTAGTATACAGTGTGCTGACTACCGCAATACACTGTTTGACCTTCGAAATAACAGGATAGGAACACCTATTGATCTAGAAGTTCGACTCTCGAAGAAGATGGTAACGTTGTGGAAAGATTTGACTGTCGCTCTTCTAATTCGTGCATGAAATTAAGGTGTACGCCACTAAAATTCGTACTAATTTGGTTCCTTGACCACGAAATTATTTTCCCGAGACAGCGAGTTATGTTCTCGGAAGTTAAGGTAGTGTGTAAAAAAATGACGTTATACCAATGGGTATTGATCTCTGACGTTTGGAAATCAACCTCAATATTCGTGTGGTGATGTAATGTGTCTATTGCCAATACTGTTCAGTGGATTTAATCTCGGAATACCTTGTTTGACTCTCGGAAAGACAGGATGGGTGTAGCTATTGAAATATCCGTTCGTATCTCGCAGATGGTGCTAACGCTCTAGAACGGTTTCAAACTCGTCCTTCATATTCATATTAAAATTAAGGATCCGGTCACTAAAATGTTTAATAGTCTGCTTCTCTGAACGCGAAGATATACTTTCGAAGCGGAGGGTTAGTTCCGCCGAAGGTTGGGCAATCGGCAAAATGTTTAACTGTATACCAATATGCAACGTTCTACAATGGTTTGACGGTCTGCCTTAATATTCACACAGCGAATTAAGGTATCTATTGGCAATACTGTTAGCGGATATACTCCAGGAATACCTGGTTTGAGTCTCCGAATCCCCAGACAGGTGAAGCTATTAACCTATTCGTTCGACTATCAAAAAGGGTGTTAACGTTCTGAAACAGTTTGATGTTCTATTCTAATATTCAAACCGTGAATGATGGCGTTTATTACCAATACCGTACAGCGGACTAACTCCCGTAATACCTGATTTGACTCCCGGAATCGCCGAATGGGTGAAGCTATTGATACAGCCATTCGTCTCTCACAGATGGTGGTAACGTTCTCGAGCGGTTAGCCCCTCGATCTCCTAATTCATACACGAAGATAAGGTGCCCATGCCTGACCTGAATACTAATTTCTCGCTCCGAGTTCGAAGTTATATTCTCGATGGCGTGGGTGATGTTCGCGGAGTGTTGCGCCTTCGCTAAAACGTTTGACATTATGGCAATTGATAACGTTATCAAACGATGTGTAGCTCTATTTTAATATTCATACCGTGATCTCTGGTGTCTACTGCCAATACTGTTCAGCCGAAATACTCCCGGAATACCTTCTTTGACTCTCGCAATCTCGGGACAGGTAAAGCTGTTCACATAGCCGTTCGTCCCTCGCAGAACGTTGCAACGTTGTCGGAAGATTTGTCACTCGACCCTCCTATTCATATATGAAATGAAGGTGTCCGCCTGCTAAAATGTATACTAGTGTGTCTATCTAAACATGAAGTTATACTATCGATAACGCGGGTTAGCTTCTCGCATGTTATGGCTTTCTGAGATAATTTTGAATTTATAGCAATTGGTAAAGTACTAAAACGGTTTGACGATCTACATTGACATTAAAACAGTGAATTAAGGTGTCTATTGCCTATAATGTTCAGCAGATTTTCCTAAGCAGTACTTGATTTGGCTTCCTGAATCGCAGGAAAGGTGAAGCGTTTGACCTAGCCGTCCGAAACTCAAAGAGGGAGGCATCGATCTCGAACGGTTTGACGCCCGATCTTTTAATTCATTCATGAATTTGAGGTGCCCGCCACTGAAAAGGACACTAATTTCTTTTTCTGCACACGACATTATACTCCCGATGCAGACGGTTAGTTTATCAGTGGATAAGGTCTCAGGTAAAACTTATGACATCCTTCAAATATGTAACGGTCGACAAATGTTTGACTCTGTACTTTTATATTCTAACAGTGCACTATGATGTCCATTGCCAATATTGTACAGTGGATGGACTCCCGGTATACCTGCTTTAACTTTCGGAACCACAGGATAGCAGAAGCTATTGTCTTTGGCATTCCACTCTCAGCGAACGTGTTAGAGCTCTGGAAATGATTGGCCTTCGACAATCTAATTCATGCACGAAATTACGGTACCCGCCGCTGAAATGAATACTAATTTCTTTCCCTGCACACGAAGGCATACTGTCAATACAGCGAGTTAGGGTCTGTGGTGGTAAGGTCTACTGTAAACCTTTGTGCTTATACCAATTGGTAACGTTCTCAAACGGTTTGACGTTGGGAACGCTGTTGAACGATTTGTCCATAGATTTTGTTATTCCTACATGAAAAAAAGCTTTGCGTCTTCTGAAAAGTCTACTAATTTATTTCGGTGAGCACTTAGAATGTTACTCGATACTGCAGGTTAGGTTCTAGAAAGGTAAGCTGTATGGGCAAAAGGTTTGACTTAATACCAACTGGTTATGTTCTCCAACGGATTGAGTCTCCACCAGCGTATCTCTCGGAATCTCGAGTATAGAGGTTGCTATTTTCTTAGGTGTGCGAGTGTCAAAGAAGTATGTAACGTTTTGTAAAGACATGACTCTCCACCTTATAATTCATACATGAACCTATGATGCCAATAACTAAACTGAATACTAATGCCTTTCTCTGAACACGAAGTTATGCTCTCGTTACAGCGGGTTCGCTGCTCGAACGTAAGCCATTGTGTGAAATGTTTGACTCTGTAGCAATAAGTAACGACCTACAACGGTTGAGATCGGTAGTTAAACATTTTTACTGTGAAATGGTGTATAAGGCCAATACTGTACAGCAGATCTACACCCGAAAAACCTGTTTTGACTCTGAGAATGTCAAGATAGGTGGATACATTGACTTATCCGATTGACCCTCTAAGAGGGCTGTATCGTTCTCGATCGATTTTATCCTCGACCTTCTAACTCATACAACGGATTAAGGTGCCCAACTCTGTAGTACATAGTAATTTGTTCCTCTGAGCACGATGGTGTACTTTCGATTCAGCGTACTAGATATTCGCAGGGTAAGGTCTTCAGTAAAACGTTTGACTTATAGCAACTGGTTACGTTCTACAGCGGTTTGACTCTCTGCATTAGTATTCATACTTGAATTGAGTGTTCTATTGGCAATACTTATTACCTGATTTAACCCCGGAATGCCTGGTTTGACACTTGGAATCACAGGATAGTTGAAGCTATTGACATAGCCTTTCGAATCCCAATGTGGGTGGTAATGTTCTGGAAATGTTTTGCACTTGATCTCCTAATTCATAGAGGATTTGAAGATGCCCGTTACAAAAATGTATACTAGTCCCACTGAGCAACATGATATACTCTAGGTACTGAGGGTTAGATCGTCGGAGGGTTAGATCTTCATTACAACGATTGACTTTATAACATTTAGTAACGCTCTCAGACATATTGACGCTATACGTTAATATTCACACCGTAAATTGAGGTGTCTATTGCTAACACTGTTCAGCGTATTTACTCCCGGAATACCTGGTTATACTCACGGAAACTCCGTATAGGAGTATCTATTCAATTAGCAGTTCTTCTGTGAAGAAGGAGGCCACGACATCGAGTGGTATGTTCCTCGATCGTCTTGTTGATAATAAAATCAAGTTGACCGACAGAAAAATATTTACTAATTTCTTCCTCTGGACACGAAGTTATACTTTCGACACGACGGGTTAGCATCTTCGAAGATTGTGCTATCGGTGATATCTTTGGCTTTATGTACCAATAGTTAACGGTATACACTGGTTTGACTGTCTGCTTTAATATTCAAACCGTGAATTAAGGTATCCATTGCTATACTGTTCAGAGCACTTACTCCCGGGGTACCTGGTTTGACATCTTGAATCACAGGATAGGTGCAGCCATTGACTTACACTTTCGACTCTCGAAGGGGGTGATATCGTTCTCAATCGGTTTGATTATCGAGCTTCTATTGCATACATGAAGTTAAAGTTCCAGTGGCTGAAACGAGTACTATTTTTTTTCTCTAAGTACGCAGTTATAGTGCTGAAGTTAATGCGCTGGTCACCAAAATGAATATTAGTTTGTAACCCTGAACACGGTGTTATACTCTCGATACAGCTGGTGAGTTTTTCGGAGGGTAAGACATTCTGTATGAAGCTTTATCCTGCAGGTGTAGGCAATGTCTTACAACGGCTTGACGTCGTGCTTTAACATTCAAACCGTGAATTGAGGTCTCTGTTGCTAATAATGTTCGGCTGATTTACTCCCCGAATTCCTGCTTTGACTTTCTGAATCACAGGATAGGAGAAGCTATTGACTTAGCCGTTCGAGTCACAACGAAGGTTGTAACGATCACGAATTGATTGAACCTGGATCATCTAATTCACACATGAAATTAAGGTGCCCGTATCGAAAATGTCTACTTATATGTTTCCATGAACACTAAACAAGGCAATTCCTACAGAGGGTTGGTCTTCTCGGAAGGTAAGACCTTTGGTGAGTATTTGGATTTTAAGAGACTATGTAAATATCTACGACGATTTGATGCTCTACATTAACAAGGACAGCTGAAGTTCAGCGGATTGACTCTCGGAAAACCAGATATGACTATCGGAATAAGAGGATAGGTGAAGCTTCTGAATTAGCCGTCCGACTCCCAAAGTAGGTGGGAACGTTTTCAAACGGCTTGACTCCCTATCATTCTTTTCATACATGAAAATAAGGGGTCCGTCTGCTAATAAGTATACTAATTTGTTTCGTGATCAATAAGCATGACACACGCAACTGCGGGTTAGTTTCTAGGATGGTTATGCATTCGGTAAGAAGAATGACCCTATATAGATTGGCAATTAGCTCCGACGTATTGACCTTCTGCTTTAATATTTATACCGTCAATTGATGTGTGTATTGGCAATACTGAGCAGCGGAGCGACTGCCAGAATACCAGATTTGACTATCGGAAGCACAGGATAGGTGCATTTATAGACTTAACCGTTCAACTTCCAATGAAGGTGGGAACGTTCTCTAACGGTTTGACGGCCTATTATTCTGTTCATACATGAAAATAAGGGGTCCGTCTGCTAAAATGTCTACAAATTTGTTTCCGTATGCACGAAGCATGACACACGCTACGGCGAGATATGTTCTATGAATGTAACGTTTTCGGTGAAAAGAGGTATCTCAAACGGTGCAACGCAATATTTTAATATTGAAATCGTGATTTAAGGCGTCTATTGCCAATACTGTCGAGATGATTTACTCCCGGAATACCTGGCTTGACTCGCGGAGTCACACGATTGGTGAAGCTACTGCCTTAGCCGTTCAATTTTAAGGAATGTAGTAACGTTTTCGAAAGGCTTGACACTCAATCGTGCAATTCATACATGGAGTCAGACCGCCGCTCAGCACTATCAACTAAAATAATGCAATTCTTTTTAACCAATACATTACCTTCCGAGAACATATCCCGCTGCAGCCAGTGTCTATCTTAGTTTGCACGGAAAGAAATGAGTAGCATTTCAGCAGACAGACACCTCAGCTTCACGTATGAATAGCAAAATTAAGTGCCAAGCTGTTTGAGATCGTTGGCACCTAGTTTCAGTGTCGTACGGCTTAGTCAATAGCTTCACCCAGCCTGGGATTCCGAGAGTTAATGTAGGTATTCCTGGTGTAAACTCGCTAAACAATATTGGCAATTGACATCTCAATTCACGGTTTGAATATTCAAGTAGAGCGTCACACCGTGTGGGAACGTTACGAATTGCTATAAAGTCAAACGCTTTCCAGAAAGCCGCAACGTGCGAGAATCTAACCAGCCCTATGTTGAATTTAACTTCGTGTTTAGAGAAAGACATTAGAGTACATTTTAGTGATGCCACCTAGAAATCATGTAAGAACTAGAATATGGGCTGTCAAACCGTTCGTGAAAGTTACCACCTTCATTTTGAATCGCACATGTATGACAATAGCCTCACCTATCCTGCGATTCCGAGAGTTAAACAAGTCATTACTGTAGTATGTCCTCTGAATTATATAGGCAATTGGCACCATTATTCACGGTATAAATATTAATGTAGAGTGGCGTACTGTCGGCGATCATTGTCAATTGGTACTGAGTCACTCTTTTTACCGAAGTCCTTCCCTTCCGGGAATATAACTCTCCGTATCCAGAGCACAACGTCGTGATCAGAGATACAAATTAGTGGACACATTATTGACGGTCACCTTATTTTCATGTGTCAATAGAATAGTCGAGAGTCACACCATTCGAGAAAGTTCCCACCTTCTTCAAGAGCCCAACGGCTATGTTAGTAACTTCACCTATTCTGTTATTCCGATAGTAATACCAGGTATTCCGAGAGTCAATCCGCTGTGCACAATTGGCAATTGTCGCCTTAATTCACGGTATCGATACTAAAGCAGAACCTCAACCCGCTGCATATGGGTAGCCACTGGTGAAAATACAAACCATTTACCGAAAGCCTTACCCCCCGAGAAGCTAACCCGCTGTATCGAGAGTATAACTTCGTGTTCAGAGAAAGACATTGGTATACACTATACTGAAGAGCAGATTAATTTCAAGTATGAATTAGGCGATCGGATGTCAATCCCATCCTGAAGGTTACCACCTTCGTAGAGAATCGTTCAGCTATGTCAAGAGATTCACCATTCCTGTGATTGCGATTGTAAAACAAGATGTTCCGGGAGTCAAGCCAGTGTACACTATCGGTGGTGGACATCTTTGTTCACCGTTTGAATAATAAACTACAGAGTCTAACGTTTGTAGAACGTTACCAATTGGGATAATATCAAAAGTTTTACCGAAGACCTTACCCTCCGAGAACCTAATCCGCGGTATCAAGAGCATAACTTCGAAATCAAAGACAAAAATTAGTATACATTTTAGTAGCGGGCACTTTTGCTTCATGCACGAATTGGCAGATCGAGGGGCAAACCGTTCTAGGACGTTACCATTTTCCTTGAGATTCCAAGGGCTAGGTCAATATCTTCCCATATCCTTTGATTCCGAGTGTCAAGCCAGATATTCTGGGAGTAAATTCTCTTTAAAGTATTAGCAATAGACACCTCAATACACGGTATGAACATTAAAGCTGGCCGACGAGTCGTTGTTGAACATTACCTATTCGTGTAGGGTTAAACTTCTTACAGAGTGCCATACCCACCGAAAAGCAGACGAGCTGTATCCACAGTATAACACCGCGTTCAGAAGTACGATCTGCTACACATGTACCGACGAGCACCATAATCTCATGCATGAATTAGACGATCGATTGTCAACACGTTCCAGAACGTTGCCACCTTCTGTGGGAGACGAACAGCTAAGTCAATCGCTTCACCTATCCCGAGATTCCGAGAGTCAGCACGGCAAAACCGAGAGAATGACCGCTGAAGAGTTTTCGCAATAGACGCCGTAATTCGCGGTTTGATTATTACAGTGCAGCGTCAAACCCTCTGAGAGCGTTATAAATTCGTATAATGTCGAACTATTAACAGAAGGCCTTACCTTGCGTGAGCCTCACCGGCTTCGTCGAGAGTATAAGTTCGTGTACAGAGACAGATATTAGTGTTCATTTCAGTGTCGGGAACGTTAACTTCATGTACGAATTAGAAAATGGAGTGTCAAACCATCCGAGAAAGTTACCACCTTCTTTGAGATTCGAGCGGCTGACTCAATAGCTTCACCAGTCCAGGGATTCGGATAGTCAATCCAGGTATTCCTGGAGTAATTCCGCTGAGCAGTACTGCCAATAGACCCCCAAATTTACGGTTGGAATACAGAAGTAAAGCGTCAAACCGTTTGAGACCAACCGAAGAACCTAAACCGTTCAGCGCATTCACTCCTGGAATACCTGAATTGCCTCTCGGAATCAAGGGATAGGTGCAACAATTGACTTTGAAGTCTGACATTCAAGGAAGGTGATAACGTTCTCTAACGGTTTAACCCTCGATATATTAATTCATGCATGATGTTAAGGTGCCCGCCACTGTATTGAAGACGAATTTCATTCTCTGAACACGAATTTATACTCTCGCGACGAGTGTGAGGTTCGCGGACGGTGAGGCCTACGGTAAAACGTTTGACTCTATTCGAATAGGTAACTATCTACATCTGTTTGACCCTTTACGATAGTATTGATACTGTGAAATAAGCGTATTGCTAATACTGGTTTGCGGATTAACTCTCGGTGTCCCTCATTTGACACTCAGTAGTACAGGACAGGTGAATCTATAGCCTTCGCCGTTCGACTCTCATAGAAGGTGGTAACGTTCTAGAGAGGTGTGACGCTCGATCATCTAATTCGTACATTAAATTAAGGTACTCGTAAGTAAACTGTATACTATCTTGCTTCACTAAACACGAAGTTATACTCCCAATGCAGCGGGTTATATTCCCCCAAGGTAAGACATTTTGAAATCGGAATGAATATATGCGAACTGGTAGCGTTCTCAAACAGTTTGACGGCAAATTTTAATATTCAAACCATGAATTAAGTTGTCTCTTGCCAATGCTGTTCCGCGGACCTACTCCAGGAAATACCTGTACAGTATGACTGTCGGAGACACAGGATATCTGAAGCCACTGACTCAGCTGTTCGAATATCACTGATGGGGGTAACGTTCGCGAAAGGTATCACATTCGAAGTCCTAATTCACAAATGAAGTTAAGGTGCCCGTCACTGAAATGAATACTAATTTCATTCCCTGAACACCGAGTTATACTCTCCATGATTCCGGTGAAGTTCGCGGAATGTAGCGCCATCGGTAAAGTATTCGGCTTTATACCAGCTGCTAACATTCCCAAGTGGATTCACGTTCTACTTTAATAGTCAGAACGTGAATTATGGTGTCCACTGGCATTACTGTTCAGCGGATAGACTTCTGATATACCGCGTTAGACTCCCGCAACCATAGGATAGGTGAAGCTATTGTGTTAGATATGCGATTTCACAAAGAAGGTGCTAACTTTTTGGAACGGTTTGCTACCGATCTTCTCATGTATACATATTATTAAGATGTCCGTCACTACAATCACTACTAATTTTGTACCTCTGAACACGAAGTTATACTCTCAATACACAGTGTTATGTTATCGATGGGTAATGCCTGCGGGAGGACTTTTGTCATTATACGAATAGGTAACGTTCTTCAAGGTTTATACTCTGTCCTTTAACATTCAAACCGTGAATTAAGGTGTCTATTGTAGAACTGTTCAGCGGATTCACTCCCGGAATACTTCGCTTAACTCGCGGAATCACAGGATATGTGACACTACTGACTTAACCGTTCGACTGAAAGAGGTGGTAATAACGTTCTACTGCGGTTTGACTCTCGATATACATAGTCATACTAAAAATAAGGTCTTCGTTTGCTAAACTGGCTACCAATTTGTTTCCGTGATCAATAAGCAAGACACTCTAGACAACGGGTTAGGATTTAGGAAGTTAAGGCCTTCGGTAAAGGTTTGACAATATATCAATAGGTAACGTTCTACATAGGTTTGACGTCCTACTTTAATTTTCATTCCGTGAACTAATGTGTCCATCAGCTATAATGGGCTGTGCATTGACTCCCAGAATACCTGGTCACAGGGCCAATCACAGGGCAGGTGATGATATTGATTGAGCCTTTCGTCTGTCTAAGAAGGTGGGATCGTTCTCGAACTGCTTTTCTGTCAATTTTTCTACTCATACATGACAATAAGGTGTCCGCCTGCTAAAATGTTTACTAATTTGCGACTGTGAAAACTACGGAAGACAACCGCTGCAGCGGGTCCGCTCTCGGAAGTAAAGGTATTGGGTAAAAATAGCGACTTTATACCAATTGGTAATGTTCTCCTACGGGTTGTCTGTCAGCTTTAACTTCATACCGTGAAATAACGTGTCTATTGTCAATATTATTCAGCGGATGTATTCCAGGGATACCTGGTTTGACTCTCCGAATCACAGGATATGTGATGCAATTCACTTAGCCGGTCGTCGGACACAGCACGTGGTAACTTTCTCGAACGCTTTGGCCTCCGATATTGATGATTACACACAAACATGCGGTGCTCGGCAGTGAAAATATCTAAGATTTTGTTTCCGTGTCTATTAAGCACGACACGCGGTACAGCGGGTTGGATTCACGGAGGTTATGGTATTCGGTAAAAGGTATGACATTATGCGCACTGGTAATGTTCATAGTCCATTTGACTCTCCACATTAGTATTCATTCCGTGAACTACGTTGTCAGTTGCCAATAAATTTCAGCCAACTTACTCCCGGATTACCTGATTTGACTCTAGGAATCACAGGAAAGGTGAAGTTATTCACTTGGCCGTTCGACTCTCAGAGGGGGCGGTGATGTTCATGATAAGTCGGCTTCCCGATCTTCTAATCCTTACACGAAATGAAGGTGCCCGCCACTAAAATGTCTACAAATTTTCTTCTCGGAACACGAAGTTATACCCTCAATATAGCGGGTTAGCTCCTCGGAAGGAATGGCCGACGGAAGAAAGTTAGACTGTATACGAATGGGTAAAGTTCTTCAACGAACAGTGAATGATGGTACGGCAGATCGAGCAACATTACTGCATGGTCACCGTTAATTTCATAATACACGATTTTGAGCTGCATGCAATTCTTTCTCATTTTTATATTTATATACTAATACTGCAATTTACTGTGATGGTAATTACAACTTTTTTCGAAGTTGTCAATTGTTAGTTGAATAAATTTTACTTCTGGTTACAAGTATCTTTGGGAATGGTTCAGTGCACCTTCAAGACATCATTTTGTTAAACTCATTGTTACTTTATATGATTGTCTGTATGGGGACTTACGCTTCCGGAGCGTCACAGCTGCAGTGGTCCTGTACTTGCGAACGGCAGATCGGAGCGGCATACTGGATGGTCTTCGTTGGTTTCGTTAACGATGATTTTGAGCCGTGTGCATTTTGTCCCAATTTTCCCATTTATTTACACATACTGTAATTTAATGTTACGACATTTTCGATTTTTATTTAAATTTACAATTTATATTTTAAGGAATTGTGTTTCTTCAGTGAATGTGACTTCAGAATTAGATGAGTGCACGTTATGACATTATTGTGTTAAGCTTATTTTTATTTCATATAATAGTCTGTATACGTTCCTACGCTGGCGGAGCGATACCACTGACGCTGTCTTGTATTTGCGTACTGCAGGTCGGGCGACACTGCAGGATGGTCTCCATCAATTCCTTTATCCTTCGACTTTGTCCTTCGACACTACTGGCGAGGCCTTGTTTGTAGCTACGTACGGCTGGTCTGGGCGACTCTACTGCATGGTCTTCGTTAATTTCTCCAACCGTGATATTGCACCGCACGCATCTTTTTCCAGTTTTCCATTTACCTATGCATACTGTAATTTACTTTTATGATATGTTTTATTTTTTGCGTAATTATCAATTTTTAGTGTAAAAGATTGTATTTCCCAGCAAGAGTGTCCTTAGAATTAGTTGACAGTACGTTTACGACGTTACCTTGTTAATCTTATTCTTATTTTATATGATTGTTCTTGTAAGTAACTGCGCTACCTGTGCGACACAACTGGAGAGGCCTCGTATCTGCGTTCGGTAGATCGGAGCGACACTACTGCATGATCTTCGATAACTTATCTAACTTTGTTACTGTACCGCATGCATTCCTTCCCAGCCTTCCATTTATTTATACATTTCATAGTAAAAGTATATTTGGATATAGTTGAGTTAACGTTTGTGACAGTATTTTGTCAAGCTAGTTATTTTTTATACGGTTGTGTGTATGCGGATCTACGCGTCCGAGGCGTCACGGCTGGAGTGGTCTTGTAGTTGCGTTTGGAAGATCGGAGCGGCATACTGTATGGTCATCATTAATTCCTTTAACCACAATGTTGTACCGCATTACCTCTTTCGCAATTCTCTGTTTATATAGGAATACCGTAATTTACTCTTACGATGCCATTAATTTCCTCCGATGTCTCCAATTTTTATTTTCAAAAATTGTATTTCTTATTAATCGTGTCTTTGGAATCAGTTAAGTGTACGATTATGATAATATTTTGTTATACATACTGTTATTTTATGCAGATGCATGAATGCGCCTCTACGCATCCAGAACGACACAGCTGTAACGGCTTTGTATTTGCGTGCGGCAGAACGGAGCGGCATACTGAATGGTCTTCGTCTTTTGTGTAACAATATTTTTGAACCTTACCCATTTTTTCTCACGTTTTCCATTTATTTATACGTTCTGTAGTTTGCTGTTATGAAATTTTCTATTTTCTTTGAAATTATAAATATTCATTTTGAAAAATTGTATTTCTAAGTAAAAGTGACTTTGGAATTAGTTGTGTGTACGTTTATGACAATATGTTGTTATTTTCTTGGGTATTTTACAGGATTGTCTCTATACGTATCTGCTTTTCCGGAGCGGCACGACTGATGTGTTCTTGTAATTACTTTCCGCAGATGGGAGCGGTACTACTGGATGGTTTTCGATAATTTATTTAACCATTATTTTATACCGTTTGTATTCTTTCGCAGTTTTTTACTTATTTACAAATGATGTTATTTACTGTCACGATATTTCCGATTACTTTTTTTTATTTTAAATTATCAATCATTATTATTAAAAATTGTATTCCATGGCAAAAGAGTCTTTGGAATAAGTTGTGTTTACGTATATGACGATATTTTGTTAGACTTATTGATATTTTATATGATTGTCTGTATACGTACAGACGATATCGGTGCAACACGACTAGCGAGGTATTGTATTTGGGTACGGCAGAACGGATCGGCACTACTGAATGGTCTCCGATTATTTCTATATCCTTGATTTTGTACTATATGAATTTTTTCACAGTTTGCCATTTATTTTCCATTCTATAATTTACTGTTTTGACATTTTCTATTCTTCTTCCAAATTTTCAATCTTTATCGTAGAAAAATGTTCATCTTATGAAAAGTGACTTTAGAATTAGTTCAGTGTATCAGTATGACATTATTTTGTCGAAATAATTGCTATTTTGAATGATTACCTGTGTATGTACCTACGCTGTTTGCGCGAGACGACTGGCGAGGTCTTGTGTTTGCGTACGACAGAATGGAGCGAGACTACTGGATGGTCTTCGGTAATGTTTATAACCTTCATATTGTACAGTAAGAATTCTTTCCCAGTTTTTCATTTATTTGTATATACTGTGTGTTACTGCTATGATGTTCTCCCTGCTCCTAAAAAATACAATTTCTGAGATAAAGAATTGGAGGGTTTGAATAAATTCGGAAATATCATAACAGTAGATCACAGAATGTAGAAATAGGTAGTGAATATCGAAACAATGCATTCGGCACAATATCAAGGATAGAGAAATTAACGAAGATAATACCGTAGTGTCGGTCCGATATGCCGAACGCAACTCCAAGGCCATGACAGGCGTGTCGTCTCGGAAGCGTATGTTCGTATAAAGACAATTATGTAAAATAAAAATAAGTTTCATTATAATAATGGCATAAACGAACACTCGACTAATTCCAAAGACACTTTCACTGATAAATACAATTCTTTAAACCAAGAATTTAAAATTTTGAAAAGAACTGGAGATATCATAACAGTAAATTACAGTATGTAGATATAAACTGAATACAGAGAAATAATGCACACGGTACAATATCAAGGTCAGAGAAATTATCAAGGCCCATACAGCATTGTCGCTCCTATATTCCGAACGCAACTGCATGTGAATTCCACCCGTGTCGCTCCAGAAGCGTAGGTACGTACACGCAAAATCGTTTAAAATAACAACAAATATAGAATGCTGATGACATTAACGTACACTCAAATGATTCCGAAGACACCTTTCATAAAATGTACAATGTTTTGATATTAAAAATTGGGAATTTTGGAAAATTCGTATGTATTGAAGCAGTAAATTACAGTACATATAAATAAATGGAAGAATGCGATGGAATGCATACGGTAGCATATCAGTGTTAAAGAAATTAACGTAGGCCATGCAGCAGTTGTCGCTCCGACCTAGCGAACGCAACAACAAGACGAACCCAGTCCTGTCGCTCCGGCAGCGTAGGTACATATAGAAAAATTCACACAATGTAACAACAAATTATGCAAGATATGGACATAAACGTCCACACAAGTAATCCCAAAGGCACTTTTATTAAGAAATACAATTTTTTAATCAAAGATAACGAAATTCTAAAGAAGCATCGAATATATCAGAACTGTAAATTACAGCATGTCAAAATAAAAAGAATGCTGCGTGAGAATGCATACGGTACAATATTATGGATGAAGGAATTAACAAACATCATCCAGTACTCCAGAACGATCTGTCGCACGAAACTGCAAGACTTCGCCAGTCGTGTCTCCCTGGCAGCGTAGGAACGTATACCATAAATCATTCAAAATAGCAAGGAATTTAACATAATATTGTAATAATCGTACACACAAATAATTCCGTAGACACTTCTGCTAATGAATACAATTTTTTATACTAAAAATTGAAAATTTTGATAAAAATCGAAAATATATTTCCCGAAATTAAATTATGCATACTTAAATGGATGACTGGGCAAAAATGCATAAGGTACAATATCAAGGTTAATGAAATTAACGATGATCATGCAGTAATCTCGATCCGATCGGCCATACGAAACTGCAAGACCAGTCCAGGCGTGTTATTCCGGCAGCGTATGTCCATATAGAGACAATCCTATGAGATAACAATGAATTTAACAAAATATTGTCATAATCGTTCACTCTACTAATTCTATGGCACTTGTCCTAAAAAATGCAATTAGTAAAACAAAAAGGTTGAAGTTTTGAATAAAAATGGGAAATATCATAACTGTAAATTACAGTATGAATATGAAAATGGAAAACTGGGGAAAATGACAACGGTACATAATCAAGTTTAACGAAATAAACGTGGGCCTTCCAGTATGGCGCGTCAATCTGGCTTTCGCAATTGCAAGACCAACCTAGTCATATCGCACAGGAAGCGTACGTACGTATACAGACAATCGTATTAGACAACTGTAAGTTTAACAAAATGATATCATAAACGTACACTCAACTATTTCCAAAGACACTTTACTAAGAAACGCAATTTTGAAATTACCAATTGGAATTTTGTGTGAAATCGAAAATATCAATGAAATAAATAACGGTATGTAGTAGTAAACAGAATAGCGAACAGAATTCATACCTTACGATACCATGATTAAAGAAATTTACGAAGACCAGCCTGCATTGCCGCTCCGATCTGCCGAACACAAGGGCAAGTCCACTCTTGTCTTGTCGCACCGGATGCGTAAGTAAGATGCATACAGGCAGTCATATAAAACAA